>NW_020200926.1:0-3093 GCF_001531365.2 Cynara cardunculus var. scolymus
ATGCAGATAAACGTCGAAAGCCTATAGAGTTTCAAATAGGTGATAAAGTAATGTTGAAAGTATCACCTTGGAAAGGAGTGATACGTTTTGGAAAAAGAGGGAAGTTAAGTCCAAGATATATTGGACCATTCCCTATTATTTAAAGAGTTGGGTAAGTGGCCTATAAGTTAGAACTTCCTTTGGAATTAAGTGGAATTCATGACACGTTTCATGTGTCAAATTTGAGGAAGTGTCTAATAAGTCCAAATGTGGCGGTACCATTACCTGAGATTAAGGTAGATGAGAGATTATGCTTTGAAGAAACCCCTGAACAGATTACTGACTATAAGGTGAAGAAATTACGAAACAAAGAGATTGGATTGGTAAAGGTTCAGTGGCGTTATAATAAAAAACCAGACGCCACCTGGGAATCAGAATCGGAAATGAGGATGAAGTATCCTTATTTGTTTACTTAATGGAATTCCGGGACGGAATTCTTTTAAGGAGGGAATATTGTAATATTCTAGTTGTTATTTAAAGTTTATATATATATATATATATAGATTTGTGTGTGTGTGTACGGTTATGTATGTATGTGTAGGTATTATTTAAGTGGTAAAATTTAAAGTTTATTTGTTATTAAATTAAAAGGGAGGTCGGCTAGTTGAGCCGCTTACCATTTTGGTCAGGTATATAAATAGAAATTTTGAAAAGAAAAGGTACACACATACTATATTTAGAAGGTTTTTCTCTGAAGAATCAGAAGGATTGCACAGAAAGAGGATTTCAAAAGTCTTGATASTCGAAATCTAAAGGTGAGTGTATTAAGAGCTTTGGATATGAATTGCTTACATACAGTTTGATAAGCATTTGGAACTGGTTATTATGAATTTTGTTGCATTTTATGAGAGTTCTTATTTAAACCGTCCAAGTGTTGTCCGGATTGATATCCGGATAAATAAACCACTCATGCCTTGTCCGGAGTCTTCCTAAACCGGCCAAGAGGTGACCGGATATCATGTAAACCGTTGAAAAGATTGGGTGGTATTGACCGGATTGTTTTAAACCAGTCAAGGGTTGTGCAGTGTGTTTATCGGTTTATTTTAAACCGGAAAAAGGTTGAGCAATGTGTTATCCGGTTTAGTTTAAACCGGTTAACATTATAAGTGGAGTATTGTCCGGACTTGTAATCCGGACAAAGTTTTTGATTAAAATTCTAAGTGTTTGTCCGGACTTAATATCCGGACAAGGTTGACCGGACTTCAAATCCGGGTAAAGAGATAGAATGTTTTTGAATTATTTTTTGAGATGAAATGGCGGTGTAACCGCGAGAGAGATGAAATGGCGATGTAACCACAAGAGTGATGAAATGGCGGTGTAACCGCGAGAGAGATGAAATGGCGGTGTAACCGCGAGAGTGATGTAATGACGGTGTAACCGCGAGAGAGATGAAATGGCGGTGTAACCGCGAGAGTGATGAAATGGCGGTGTAACCGCGAGAGAGATGTAATGGCGGTGTAACCGCGTGAGAAATGTATTGGCGGCGTAACCGTGAGAAACATAAACATATTTATGTTTCAGAACAGGTTTGATTCTAAACTGAATGTTTGAAATGTATATTGTTTGTATGAGATTTATAGACTCACTAGACCTTTTGGTCTAACGCTTAGTTGTTGGACTAACCTGTTTTGCAGGTCAGCATACTTTGCAAGATAAGGGCAAAGGAAAAGTATAAACGATGTTAATAGATTGTTAATATATGTATTAAAGATACATTTTGTTAGTCTATGTTTTGTAATAATACTGTTTTTAGTATTATGAGTATGATGATGTGAATTTTATGTATGTGGGATTATGAGGGTTGTTACACAGAAAGAGTTATCCACTGAGAAATGGCAAAAAATCCCAATCAATCAGAAAGGACCTCTACTGGTTATGGAAGAGGTCGGGGAAGAAGAAGTGTAATACAAGGAGAGGATCTGGAAAATGTGATGACGATAGAAACACGAAGTCGTAGTAGGGGTCGAGGAAGAGGTAGAGGTATTAGACAAGAACAGGAGCAATCGGCTCAAGAAAGTTCAATGTTTGGTTATGGAAGAGGAAGGGCAAGGGGTGGACATAATGTTTCTAATCCTGAGTTCATTACTCAAGATACGTTGGCAGCAGAGCTGGGAAAATTTCAGGAAAATTTGGTAAAATTGTTGGGGCGTACCACCCAAAATAATCCAGATGTGGTAAGAAATTCCGATCAGTAGGAAGCCGAAGCTAGTACACCGGTAACTGGTACGTCTGTACCCCTTACTTCATCCTCAGTACAAAAAGGAGGAGATATTAAAATGTTTTTTGCTTGTAAACCTCCCAAGTTTTCTGGTGAGCGTGATCCTGTTAAAGCTATGTGTTGGCTTAAGGAGATAGAGTTGAGTTTACAAATCAGTAAAAGTGCAGAACAAGATAAAGTTATGTTTGCTATATCTCGTTTGAAATCAAGTGCTTTATACTGGTGGGAAGTTCTGTCAAGTTCAGATCCGAATATTCTGAAAATTATGCTGTGGGAAGAATTTGTGGTTAAGTTTAAATTGCAGTATTGTCCTGAAGCTGCGGTGAGAAAGTTGGAAGATGATTTTCTTCGTCTTGAACAAGGAAACATGTCAGTCCGCCAGTATACAGAAGTTTTCATGGAACAATCTAGGTTTGCTGAAGCCTATATCATATCTGAAAACAGTAAAGTGCGAAAGTATATCTGGGGATTGGAATCAAGTCTTCGGAAGTATGTAATATCCAGGAATCCAACAACATTTCAGGCGGCAGTTGATGCTGCTAAAATACTGGAACAAGTTATTAACCGACAACCACAAGAAAGGGTTGGAGAGAAAAGAAAAGGGGAAACTACAGTAACTAATTTCCGTAGACCAAGGTTTATAGAAAATTTGAATCGACCAATTTCAAGGGTTGCTGATAAAGCGTGTGTTCGATGTCATAAAATACATCAGGGAAATTGCAATACARAATCTCGRGTATGTTTTAAATGTCAGGAACCAGGACATATAGCTCGAGATTGTCGAATGACACGGAGGTGTTTTACTTGTAATTCATCTCAACATGTGAATGCCGATT
>NW_020200926.1:5613-7421 GCF_001531365.2 Cynara cardunculus var. scolymus
AAACGTTAGAAGATATGTTGAGAGCATGTGTCATTGATTTTGGAGGGTCATGGGATAGTCATTTGGCTTTGGTGGAATTTGCGTACAACAACAACTATCATTCAAGTATTCAGGCAGCACCTTTCGAGGTTCTGTATGGACGCAAATGTCGAACTCCTTTGTGTTGGAATGAAATAGGTGAGAAACAGTTAGTTGGGCCTGAATTAGTTCAGCAAACTGCAGATAAAATTGAAGTAATATGGGAACGAATGAAAGCGGCACAAGATAGACAAAGAAGTTATGCAGATAAACGTCGGAAGCCGATTGAGTTTCAAGTGGGTGATAGAGTAATGTTGGAAGTATCACCTTGGAAAGGAATAGTATGTATTGGTAGGAAGGGAAAGTTAAGTCCAAGGTACATTGGACCATTCCTTATTATTGGAAAGATTGGAGAAGTAGCCTACAAATTAGAACCTCCTTTGGAACTAAGTGGAATACATGACACGTTTCATGTGTCAAATTTGAGGAAGTGTTTAATAAGTCCAGATGTGGCAGTACCATTACCTGAAATTAAGGTAGATGCGAGGTTATGTTTTGAAGAAACCCCCGAACAGATTTCTGACTATAAAGTAAAGAAGTTGTGAAACAAAGAAATTGGGTTAGTAAAGGTTCAGTGGCGTTATCATAAGGGACCAGATGCCACCTGGGAATTAGAGTCTGAGATGCAGATGAAGTATCCCTACCTTTTTGCTTGAATGGATTTCCGGGACGGAATTCTTTTAAGGAGGGAATGTTGTAATATTCGGGTTGTTATGTTACACTTGTAATATTTGGGTTATTATATTAGATTTAATAATTTAAATCTTTATATTATATGAATATTTTATTAGAAGTATGCAGGTGTGGGTGGCGAGGTTTTGTTTAAGCCGACCTTTGAGGGGCGATTTATGTTTATCTAAATATTTTGTGTAGAAGTGTGTGGGTGTGGGTGACGTGATCATGATAGCCGACCTTAGAGAGGCGGTCATACACTTACTATAAATAGCAAGTGTATGTGAAAGGAAAAGAGGCCTAGCACACTTTTAAAACACTTTCTACATTAGGAAAGACTCCTTGGTGAATCTTACAATTTGGCAGAAAAAGAAGAAGAGAATTCAAAGCTAGGATATCTGATTTCTAAGGTGAGTGTATTAAAGCTTTGAGTATAAATTGTTTACATACAATTTAGTAGTATTTGGAACTGGTTATTATGAACATAATATGTTGAAATATATGTTTAAGTCTGGATAAGTTATACCAGAGGCTTTGGTCGTATGAACAGAAGCTCTGGAAAAGAGACCAGAAGCTCTGGAAGAGAGACCAGAAGCTCTTGTAGGGAGACCAGAGGAGCTCTGGTAGAGAGACCAGAGGTGCTCTGGTCGAATATGTGAAATATATATTATAAGTCTGGTTAGTTAAACCAGAGGCTCTGGTCATGTGACCAGAAGCTCTGGTAGAGAGATTAGAGGGGCTTTGGTAGAGAAACCAGAGGTGCTTTGGTCGAGTATGCTCTAATATATATTCTAAGTATGGTTTGGAACCAGAGGCTCTAGTAGTGAACCCAGAAGATCTGGAAGAAAGACCAGAGGGGCTCTGGTAAAGAGACCATAGGGGCTCTGGTCGAGGGTGTTAAAATATATTCTAAGGCTAATTAACCAGAGACTCTGGTCGTGTGACCAGAAGCTCTGGGAGAAAGACCAGAGAGGCTCTGGTCCAAATATGTTGAAATATTTTCTAAAGTGTGATTTAGAACCAGAGGCTCTGGTCATGTGACCAGAAGCTCTGGAAGA
>NW_020200926.1:7626-22488 GCF_001531365.2 Cynara cardunculus var. scolymus
GTGTAACCGCGAGAGAGATGAAATGGCGGTGTAACCACGAGAGAGATGAAATAGCGGTGTAACCGCGAGAGAGAGATGTAATGGTGGTGTAACCGCAAGAGAGATGAAATGGCGGTGTAACCGCGAGAGAGAGATAAATATGTTTATGTATCAAAACAGGTTTGCTTCTAAGCTTATTGTTTAGAATGTATGTTGTTTGTTTAAGATTTATACACTCACTAGACCTTTTTGGTCTGACACTCAGTTGTTGGATTAACCGGTTTTGCAGATCATCATACCTCCCAGGATAAAGGAAAGGGAAAAGTTTAGTGTGGATAGCATTTTGTTTACTAATATATGTATTAAAGAAAGTTTTTGTTAGTCCATGTTTTGTAACAWTACTATTTTTAGTGTTATGAGTATGATGATGTGAATTATCTGTTCATGGGCTATATGGGTTGTTACAAAATGGGTACCTAAAAACCCTTAACTTGTCTTGCATGACCAGCATGTGCAACCATGGTATATGAATTCAGGTTGCTCCAGGCACATGACTGGTGATAAAGGTCAGTTGTCATCCTTCATCGAAAAATCTGGAGGCTCTGTTACTTTTGGAGACAACAGCAAGGGAACTATCAAGGGATATGGCACTCTCATCAAAGGCAACATCTCAATCGATAAAGTGGCCTATGTTGAAGGTTTGAAGCATCATCTACTAAGCATAAGTCAGTTTTGCGACACGGGTCTTGAATTCAGATTTCGCAAAGGTTTCTGCATCATCGAAACAAAGCCCGGCCAAACCATCATCAATGCGAAGAGAGAAGGAAACCTCTATCTTCTGGACTTTCATTCTTTTGTGGGTTAAGACACTCTATGCCTTGTCTCCCATAAGAGTGATGAAAATTGGCTGTGGCATCAAAAGTTCTCACATCTAAACTTTGATATACGGAAGAAGTTAGCCAAATAGAAGCTGGTCAAGGGGATTCCTAATATGAACTTCTAAAAAGACCACCTCTGCTCAGCCTGTGAAATGGGGAAGCTAAAGCGGGCTTCTCATAAAACAAAGTCAGAAACCTCCTGCTCCAAGCCCTTGGATATGATCTACATTGACCTCTGTGGGCCAATCTCCACTTAAAGCCTCTTTGGAAAGAAGTACATCCTTGTACTTGTTGATGAATACTCAAGATACACATAGATTGAATTCGTAAAAAAGAAATCAGAAGTTCCTGACCTTCTCATCGCGGTGATGGAAATGCTCCAAGTCCTTCTCCAATGCAAACTCATCAAAGTTAGAAGCGACAATGGAACATAACTCAAGAATACCAAAATTGATTAATACTTCATTAGTTAAGGTATTTCTCAAAACTTTTCATCAGCCAGCACACCACAGCAAAACGGAGTCGTTGAGCGAAGGAACGAAACCCTAGTGGAAGCAGCAAGGACCATGCTTGCTTCATCTGACCTACCAATCTTCTTCTGGGCTGAAGCAATTTCCACTCCATGCTTCACCCAGAACCGTTCTATCATCAACAAGAGGCACCAGAAGACACCATATGAACTCATCAACCAACGACATCCCAATGTCAAATATTTCCATGTCTTTGGGTGCAAATATTTGGTACTCAATGATAGGAAATATTTTGGCAAGTTCGACAAGAAGGCTGATGAAGGAATATTTCTGGGTTACTCTCAAATTGCCAAGGCCTACAGAGTGTTCATCAGAAGGACAAGATTCGTTATCGAAAGCATCAACGTGTACTTTGATGATTCATCACTTATGACTTCTGAACACAGCAGTTCAAAACTCGAGCTATCAAAAGAAGCCTCTAATTCATCATTATGCAAACCCAATGAATCAGAGTTGACTCACTTATTTGAAGACATCTTTGAAGAAGTAGTGTCTGGACAAGCACCCATTGAAGAACCTTCTTACAAAACCGATGAAGCACATGAAGTCTCCAATGTTGAAGGTACAACTCTTTCTAAAACTCATGTTACTTCACCCTCTACTTCTCCTGTGTCTTCAGAACCAGAGCATCACTCTAGAGATGATCTCTTTGAGGGGGAGCAAGTAGTTCCATCAGCCAATGAAGAACTGCATCCTGTTGCTTCAGAACCTCAATCTTGCACCAAGTGGAYAAAAGACCATCCTCATCACCAAATCATTGGTAATCCATCATCCAGTATCAAGACGAGATCTGCAACTGCCAATGAATGCCTCTTCACCAACTTTCTAAGTATGATTGAACCGTAGAAGATTTTTGAAGCCCTACAAGATCCAAACTGCATAGACACCATGCTAGAGGAACTACTCCAGTTTGAGAGGAACAAAGTATGGTCCCTAATGCCTCTACCTAAAGGGAAAACGATCATTGGGACCAAATGGGTATTCAGAAACAAAAAGAATGAAGATGGCATTCTAGTAAGAAACAAAGCCAGGCTTGTTGCCAAGGGCTACTACCAAGAAGAAGGGATAGACTATGACGAAACCTTCACTCCAGTTGCTAGGTACGAAGCAATCAAAATATTCCTTGCCTTTGTAGCACACAAAGGTTTCAATGTCTATCAGATGGATGTAAAGTCTGCCTTCCTCAATGGCAAACTTCAAGAGGAAGAATATGTGCAGCAGCCCCTTGGATTCGAAAATCCCAAGCATCCAGACTATGTTTATTTTGTGTACAAAGCTCTCTATGGGCTGAAGCAAGCACCCAGGGCCTGGTATGATACACTCTCTACGTTTCTCATTGCCAATGGATTCGAAAAAGATACCATCGACATAATTCTCTTTCTAAAGAAGCATAAAGGTGATATTTTACTTGTGCAAATATATGTGGACGATATCATATTTGGTTCTACCAACTCTAAATTTTGCGAAAAATTCTCAGAGCTGATGAAAAGCAAATTTGAGATGAGTATGATGGGAGAACTCAGTTTCTTCCTTGGTCTTCAAATAAAACAAACTTTAAAAGGAATTATCATCAATTAGTCCAAATATGGGACTGACTTTCTAAAGAAATACTCTTTCTCAAATTCATCATCGATGAGAACACCAATGGCTATAGGAGCTAAGCTATTTGCTTATCCATCAGGCAATCTGTGGATGTAACAACCTACAGAGGCATTATTGGTCACTCCTGTATCTAACAGCTAGTAGACCAGATATAATGTTTACTACATGTCTTTGTGCAAGGTATCAAACTAATCCTAAGGAATCTCATCTCTCTGCAGTTAAAAGGATCTTTAGATACCTTAAGAAAACCCCTTCATTGAGTCTCTGGTATCCAAAGAACTCTGGCTTTGATCTAATAGCCTATACAAATACAGATCATGTAGGTTGCAAGCTTGATAGAAAGAGTACGTCTGGAAGTTGTCAACTCTTGGGGGACAAGCTGGTGAGTTGGACATCCAGAAAACAGAATTGCGTTTCAACCTCTACAACAGAAGCATAATATGTTGTTACTGCTAGTTGTTGTTCACAAGTCCTCTGGATGAAGACCCAGCTGAAGGATTATGGATTTCAATATGAAAAGATTCCCATCCTCTGTGACTCCAAGAGTGCCATAGCTATATCTGCAAATCCTGTGCAGCATTCCAAGACTAAGCACACTACCCAGATCTCTCAATAAGACTAAAAACTAGATTATGAATAACCTAAATAAGTAGTGTGGATGAATAAAATGAAGAATACTCAAGAACAAAGAATGTGTATATTCAAAGCATATACTTGGGCATTAAAGATGCGTAAAAACTCACTTAAAGTCTTATTTTACAATAGGCCTAGCTACCTATTTATACTAGTGATAAGAAGATAGCTATCTAGTAACACTATCTAGCCAATCTTCTAGGAAAGATAATGTTTATCTAAAGTATGGATAAACTATAAATCAAGATAAACTTAAAATCCAGCTGTCGATTTGTTATCTCCAGCTGTCTTCCATAGGATATTAATTCAACCTTATCTTCATATCTTCATCGCATGCCTCTGGTTGAACTGCTGAAGAAAACTCTAATTGTTGTTGACCAAAGGGGTGATGAAGATGTTGTTTCCATTGCATCTCTAGTCGATTCATCGACCCTCTGGTTGTTCTCCAGACTTAGTCAATTCTGCCTTAACGTCTTCATCGGTCTTCTGGTTCTTCATCACTTACTGTTCTTCATTACTTTTACATTTATGAATTATGGGATATAACAATGTCAGAGACAAATTAGAGACAAATTATATTTTCAAATTATGGGTATGCTGAATCTCACCACTTAGAGACAAATTATATTTTCAAACCAGAGATTCTCAATATCTCTTGGTTATGCCTAAAAGTAATATATATTAATGGCCCTCATAACCAAGTTTTCTAAACCAGCGCTTCTGGTTCTAAAGTCCAGAGCCTCTGGACAATTAGAAATACTTGTTCATATTTGGCCAAAATTTCATTTCCTTTGGAACCAGAGTCCCCTAGTCCAAAGAAAGTACTTGGTATTTTTACCAAGTATCCCCTTCCAAACCAGAGCCTCTGGCTCTATAGACCAGAGCCTCTGATTTCCAAGTCCTTGTGACCAGAACCCCTCTGGTCCAACTTGATCTCCCCTCATTCGTTTTCTCATACATTTAACTTAGTCACTTCAATCATATTTGCAAATAGAGCATCTGGATTCCAAGTTCTTTGAGACCAGAGCCCCTCTTGTCCACCTTGGTCTTCATAAGTTGTCTTTTTCATTGCATTTCATTTGCATATCATACCATCCATGCAACCAAAGTCTCTAATTCTAAAGACCAGAGCCTCTGGATTCTAAGTCTTTGGAACCAGAGACCCTCTAGTCCCATGGACCATTCCAATCATCATTAATCCTCATTTTACACCATCATTCACAACCAGAGCCTCTGGTTGTGTAGACCAGAGCTTCTTGTCATCCCTTTTCTCTTCCTTATTGGTTCTAGGGGGAATTTTTACTCATTGCACATCCCCTTACATCATTTGAGGGGGAGTCATGCATATCCCATTCATCATTAAGGATCCATATTGGACCTATCATCCCTCTAGTTCAATATCTTGGTTCTTTATARTTGCATTTTCCCACCCAGAGTCTCTGGTTCCTCTATCCAGAGCCTCTAGATCACAAAAATGTTATATTAATGAAGTTTTCATCCCTTGCATTCAACCAGAAACCCTCTGGTCCTTCTTAAAGGGTATGATTCATGTTTAAAGGGTTTAAATGATCATCCAGAGCCTTTGGTTCGTCTATCCAGTGCCTCTGTTTCATCAAAACCCAACATCTTATGATGAAATTATTCATCATTCACGACCAGAGACCCTTTGGTTCTCCCATACAAATGTCATGACCAACCAGAGCCCCTCTGGTTCAATGACAAATCATTTTTTTTCATAAAACCCATCTTTRGTTGAGAACATTTTTAAGATTATACAATATTGCAGCTTTTGTGACTAAAAACCATACAACATGGGTTTTTAGAAGATCAAAACTTCATAATTTGTATTTATCTTCCAAGAAAGATGGAATTTTAAAATTTAATTTCATTTGAATTTTATTCTTAAGGATTATCCATTTGAATAAGATTATTTAGAATACATATTTTCTAAATAACCTAAACGCCAAATATCCACCTACGCGCCTGACAGCTATCAAAAGTTGTTCCCTAGAAACCCTTCACATTTCCATCCAAACCACCCCATCATGACACGTGTCCCTATACACTTGCGCCATCATGATCATGAGCAGACTTTACGGCTCACAATCACACATCAAACCCACCTTTTCACCAAACGTCTCATACCATGATTACCAATATATTATTTAAATAATATTTTCAAATCCAACCCTTCCTCTCCTTCTCACTATAAAAGGTCTTCATCTTCAACCTCTCACTCTTTACGCTCACAAAAACCTCCCAAGAAGTTACATAGCAAAAGGCGAACTTGCAACTTCAAACTTAACAATGGTGTCCTCCGCCTCGCACGAGTCAAAAAACAATGATAGCCATGTCCAATCCACCGGCGTTGACAGCTGTGCCATCGTATTCCTCCCCAACAACCACGCCATCGACTTCTGCCCACAAATCTTTGAAGACTGGTTTGCTATCCTCATCGAGTTCTTCCAAAACTGTATCCTCCAACCGGCCCTAACTCTCTCCGACAACGAGGTGCCGGTAAAATATGTGCAACAGTACTGGCAGACCTACGAGTTCTACCCGGAGAACCGTGGGAGAATGGGTGACATCGATGTCCCCAACGACATGGTGTGTTCCATTAAAATCTTCCGCGCAAAAATTTCAAAGGTACTGTTCATTCCAACTTGACAGGAGCTTGGGATAGCTCACTATGCTGAACCGCCAACCAGCTCCGACATTCTACGATTTATTAGAATGTTGGGGTACGATAAGGATCTCCGCAACGCCTCGGATTTCAAGAGGCAATTTCTTCCACCGACGTGGAATGTGTTCTTCTCCATCCTCAACCGAGCCCTCATATGCAAGCTAGGAAGCATGGACCAGGGCAATATTAATATCATGACCACCATGTATGGTCTGTTCTTCAACCTGTCCTTGGACTACGCTTTACTTATCTACAACGAGATTCACGTTGTAGTTTTAACAAAAAACAAGTTGATGGCTGCTGGAAAACCACTCTCATCGGTGCTCTTCCCGCGTTTCCATGCACTCTTCATAAGGGACGCGATGAAGATGCACAAGGGACACGATGAAGATGCACAAGCTACAAAGCGTTGAACCATTCACTCCTCTGTACATCATGAATGGTCATCGCTCGACCATCTCCAAGGATGGTTATCCTGCAGAGAGGCCGTTATCAAGGGCAATGCTTAGTGTCATCCCTGACACCTCTGCCTGCCGTAGGACATATGAAAGCTCTCTACTGGCCCAACAACCGAGGCCAGTTACCCCAGAGCACATAAAGCCCTCCCCTGACACAAACGAGGGATCCCAAGTGGAGTCGTCTTCATCGGATGATGAGATGATGATGATGACACTCCTCCCACATCCCCTGGCCCAATAAACACTTCAATTTCATCACCCCCTCCCTAGGCAACAACATCTTCTACCCCTGGTGATCAAGGCCAAAGGGGTATTGAACAAGGACCACCCAGTCCAAACCCAACCCAACCAGGCCATCCAGAGGCCATTCTTCGGGCCTCTGCAGATGAACAAGCTGAGGTACCCCACATCCATCACCTCTCTCCCAACAGGGGGTGATGAAGACATAAGAGCCACTTTTCCTCATGGCTCGCCACTTCCTTCACACACAGAAGCATGTGTTGCTTCTGACTTTGAATTACCCATCGATCGTTCAAAGCGATCGTCTTTTCAAGCGCAAGCCCCTTCGATACTTGATCTAGTGAATGGGACACACATCTACTTCCCTTCATCGGACTCTGAATCCGATGAAGAAGAAGTTCATGTTGCAACACCACAAGATAGTTCCTTCCTTGAAGGCTATCAAGGACGTGGTGGAAGTCCTCCCATGCCTCACTCCCCATAAGGCATCGATGGAGGCGCCTCTGGAACTGAGGCCTAACCTACAATATCTGTTGCTATAGAGGTTACCCCACCCCTTGCGGACTTGGTCACAAAGGCTGAGTTCCAAGCCTTTGCTGATTCAATTCAGCAGTCCTTAAACTCAACTTGGCAAGGGTTGCTGAATCTATTCCCTCAATCGATCTTTCATCGATTCAGCACTTGCATCCCTTGAGGCTCAATCGAGGGACAATATCACCCGCATCTAAATTTTCCAACAGCTGATGGTCCAACAGCACAACACCCTCTCCAACCTATCAACCACCAGAAACAAGTCCATCACTGTCACCCTTGCAGCCCTCCCGACCCAGTTAACGGCGACTGATGAGTCAATTGCCTTTCTCACCACCCAAGTAAACTCCCTCAATACTTCCATCGCCACCCTACCAGCCACTATCACAGCCAATCTACCACAAACAGCCCCTCCTCCACCCCCCTCTATAGCAACCTCATCCAATGAAGCCTTTAACACCTTTCCTGCAGAGGTACGTTCCATGATATCCTCCATCAGCATCCCTCCACCCACCTCAGCCTCCACCTCCACCTCTACATATGTGGTCACAAAGGCCGATCTGCATGCTCTATCAAAGGCACTAATCTCAAGTTTTTACGAGATAAGTGCCAAGTTCGCCAATAGAACAGCAGAACCAGCCAAGGATCTCACCAAGAGCCTTGATATTCAACAAGCGCGCACCAACTCCCTCCTCCTAACCATAGAGGAAACTCGAAGAAGAAGAGCCTTGAGGAAGTATCTCGCTTCCTTTAGGCAAACGAAGAAGAGGAACAGGGCCTCATGCTCCACTAGCCGCCCCCTTAAGAGGCCAAGGCATGAAGACCCAGACCAAGATGATCATGGTCTTGGTCCTCATGAGGGGGAGAACCGGGCCAACACACCCATGGAAACTGCAGCAGCAGCAGCACCACCACCACCACCACAGAACCAACCAACCCAAGGAACCCAGGCAAGTGAACCAGAGGCTCAACCCTCTGAGGATGTACAAAATGTACATGTTTTCTCTTCCTGCAACCAAAACTCTCCACCATCAACCAATGAGTTCTCACCAATCTTGGTGAGTTCTTCATCCTCTAATAACCCACCTTTTCCTCAACCAGAAACAACCTTACCTTTCACCCCATCAGCAACACCTCCTCCTTCACCATCTCAACCAGAACCCCTCATCACCAAACCAGAACCCTTCATCAACCAACCACAACCCTCTATCACTCAAACAACTCAAACAGAGCCTATGCAACCAAAACCAACTCAACCAGAATCCTCACCCCAACCAAAAACCATACAACAACCAGAACCCTCTCATCAATCAGAACCCATCCTTCCCCAAACACAATCCATCGCCCAACCTACCCTTACCCAAACACAAGCACAACCTTCCATCACCCAACCAACCCAGAAGGGGCCTGCAGATATTCCTTCTTCATCGAGGCAAGCTCCAACAACAGACAAAGTCGAAGAAATTCTTTCTCAAATGGAATCATTAAGGAGACGTCCACCAGTGCCTCAAAGGGAACCCGTCATGATGGAGAACATCCATCACTACCTCTACCACGATCGCAATGAACAGCTGGTCCTTAATCCTCCCAACCAATCTCTTGAGTCGATGGACCTGCTTCATCACAGGTTCGTGCGACAGACGACCTTTCCACCACAAGTCGTCTTCTCCAATGATGGAATCAAGACTGTCCTCGACATCAAGATGTAGACCTTCATAAATAGAACTATTAAATACATCGAGTACACCATGGATCATGAACATAGGATGATCAACGTCTTTAATGACAATGATCTAATAAATCTCAGTCCATGGGACTTGATCGATCTATATGGCCATAAAACTCAGCGACAGGATCTAGGGATAAGGTACGGGATGGCCAATAGAGCAAATGTAGAGACAATGGGGACCCTGGTAAAGTTCAGAGCTAAAAATGACTTCCAAATAGCTCTTGAACTAGGAATTGAAACACTATCCTGCACACCTCCAGATGAAGATTTCCCAGGCTTACAGGAGAAGCGCTCTGCATCGGTCCTAACTCAACCAGAACTTGGTTTGGTTTTCAAGAACGAGTATGGAATTAAAATGTTCTTCAGACTGACTGAGGCCTTCAAGTATTCAATCGATACACTTGAATGGTTTCAGAAGGTCATCGAGAGAGGCTGGGCAGAATGCATGTACCGATGAAGGAAGGCCAAAAATTGATCCATGGTATCTTCATAGTCATCTGATTTAGAGGATTGATGATGCGTTTTTGGAAAATTTCTCGTGGAGACCATGAGTGATTTATTTTTATGTACTTTCAATTTCTTGTAAGAAATCATCCAACTTTTCGACCAATGAAATTTTTTTGTCAAAAGGGTATTTTTCTAGACTAGTATCTGTTCTTTATTCTTTCATTATTCATAAACTAGTCATTATTTATTTTTTCATTACTTAGAGGGATTGTTAGACCCCCATCATTCTTATTTGTAAAAGTAATGAAAAACATACAAGTGTGAAACCACAGAAGGTCGATGGAGACTAGCAAGGAAAAATCCTAAGTGTTCAATACAACTAGAGATGCGATGAAGGTCCATAGGTGCGATGAACAGCGCATCTCCATAACCCCTCTGGTCACCAATACTTGGAGATTTTCACAACAGTTCAACCAGAGATATCCTCTCAAGAAGATCCAAAGACTCATGGTTGAACACGCCTCCTAGAAGACAACTGGAGATGGCAAATCGACAACTGGATTCTCATTGCTTTATTTGATTTAATATTGTTTCCATATTTCTAGATTTCTATCTTTCCTTAGAAGATTTGCGATATATCTTCCTTAGATCATTATCTCCTTATTTAGATCACTATCATAAATAGTCTTTAAATTTCTTGTAATCGTTTACGCTTCCATATCATTAGAAATCAATAATAGTGAATCCTTTGACACTCCATTTATTCTTTTAATATTCTTGAGTTGTTCATCACTATTTCCATTCATACGTTATATTTAGGTTATTCATAACTTGAATAATCGTGTTATTGAGAGATCTGGGATCAACATGACCAACTGTCTAAGTCTTGATTTGCTTGTAACGACATCGACAGTTGAGTCCACTCATCACTGATACTTTTGAGGAAAAGGACATTATTTTCCTCTTTCGTCCTTGCAATGTCGTTTCTACGACATTGATTTATCAATGTGTTGAAACCATCATACGTCTTCTTTATCGGTTCATCAGGCAATGCTTTAAATTTCGTATATTCATTCAAGCATTGCGCCCTTCAATTTTTCTTCATTTTAGCGCCTCCCTCCAGTTGGCTTGCCAATTCATCCCATATCTCCTTAGCCATTGTACAAGCATCCAGAGATTGGAATATTTCATTGGGAATAGCCATGATTATTAACCTCTTGGCCTTCCTATCTTCCTCTACCCTCTCAATGTCATCTTCATCCCAGTTGCTCTCATCCTTCACTGTATAATAAGCAGAAACTTCTACGGTAGTGCTTGTTCCAGGAACTCTTGGAACAAGAGTTTGAGGAATATAAGGCCTTTCTATCACAGATTTGAGGAAATTTCTGCCCAGCCCCTACAAAAAGTTCACCATCCATATCCTCCATTGCGGATACTCTTCACGTTGAAGAGTTGATGGTTTGGTAAGGGAACCAACACTATATGCAGAATTCCAGTTGGCCATTAAAGAAATTTAGAAGAGAAGAAGAAAATTTAAGAATGCAAAAAAATCAAGAGATTTGAATACACAGATTCATATTGATCATTTTGATTGGAAAATCAATCAATTTGCTCTGATACCAATTGTTGACCCTAGATCTCTCAATATATCATGAAGATTTATGTTATGAAACCTAAATCTATTGTATGAATGAAGAATAGTGAAGAACAACTTATAAAATATTCAAGAGAATATGAAGCTTCAAAGGATTTCACWATAATAACTTTAACGAGAAGGAATTGATAATTTACAAGACATATGATGGCTATTTATACTAGCAATCTAGTCTAAGAGATAACAATCTAGTGAAAAGATATCCATGAGATATTCTAAGGAAAAGATATTTATCTAGAATTTAGGAGTTATCTCTAACTACCTTGTGTAACCGATTTCAGCTGTCGATGAGTCATCTCTAGCTGTCTTCTAGGTTGTATATGTTCAACCAGGAGTCTTTATGTTTCTTCTTTGCTTGGATATCTCTGATTGAACTCTTGTAGAATCGGCTAAGTGCTAATAACCAGAGGGGTGATGGAGATGCATTGTTCATCGCACCTGTGGACCATTTATCACAGATTTGGTTCGCCTTGAGCACTTATGTCTTTTCCAGCTCTTCTTCCATCGGTCCTCTGAATTTCCATACTTGTACATTTTTTATTACTTTTACAATAAGAATTACGGGGTCTAACAATCTCCCCCTAAGTAATGAAAAATAAACAATAACTAGTCTATGAAACATGAATGAATTGTAAAGAACAAAGACTAATTTAGTAGAAACATCCTTTTACCAAAACTTTTCATTTTCTGAAAATTGGATTGTTTCGTACAATACAGAAGTAAATAAGGATAGAAAATTTTACATCTYAATCATGGTCTCTATTGTAGATTTTCCAGAAGCGCATCATCAGTCCTCAATAACGAATGACTATGGAGATCCCATCAATCAACTCGTGTCCCTCCTTYCTTGGCACATGCTCTCTGCCCAATCTCTCTCGTATGACCTTCTGAAACCATTCAAGTATATATGTCGAATAGTTAAAGACCTCAGTCAGTCTAAAGAATTTCTTTGCCTTGTACTCGTTCTTGAAGACCAAGCCAAGTTCTAGTTGAGTTAAGACTGAAGCAGAGCACATCTCTTGCAGTCCCGAGAAATCTTCATTTGGAGCCTTGCAGGATAGTCTATCGATGCCAAGTTTCAGAGCTATTTGGAAATCATTMTTTCCTCTGAACTTTACAAGTTTCCCCATCGCCTCTACGATCGCCCGATGCGCCATCTTGTACCGTATCCCTTGATCTTGACGCAGAATTGTGTGGCCATACAAGTCAATCAAGTCCCATGGATTGAGATTGATGAGATCACTATCATTGAAGATGCAGATCATCCCATGTGTGCATTCCACAGTGTACTCGATGTACTTGATGGCTCTGTTCACGAATGTCTGCATCTTGATATCATAGACCATTTTGATTCCATCGTTTGAGAAGACGGCTTATGGTAGTTGTGTCGCCTGTCTCACGAATCTGTGCCGGAGTAGGTCCATCGATTATGGTGATAGGTTGGAAGGATTGAGAAAAATTTGCTTATCACGATCATGATATAGGTATTGATGGATGTTCTCCATCATGACAGGTTCTCTTGGCGGCACCAGTGGACGTCTCCTTAGGGTCTCCATCTGTGCTACAATTTCCTGCACTCGATCAATGGATGAAGATTGCCTTGAGAAGGAGGGTATATCTGCAAGCATTGTTTAGGTAGGTTGGCTAATGGGTGGTTCCGTTTGGCTCATTAGTGGTTTTGGTTGGCTTATTGGTGGTTCTGGTTGGGATGTAGYTTCTGGTTGAGGGTTTATGGATTCTGGTTGTATAAAAGTGGGTTTTGGTTGCTTTAGTGATGGAGGTGGTGTTGGTGATGAGGTAAAGGGAATGGTTGGTGTTGGTCCCGTAAGGGTCTACATGAAGAGAAACAGTTTGTAGAAGGGGGGGATGAATACAAACACAGTATTTTCAAATTTAAAATATATATTGATAGAGAAGATCAATACAAATTTAACAAGATTGTTTGCAGAAAGATAAGGTATTAAAAAACATATCTAAACAATCTTTGGTTACACACAAAGCTTTAGCAATTACAAGAAAAGAGGTTGCTAAGAGAAAGATCCTTTACTTAAGCTAGAAGATGCTTGAAGTAAGAATTAGGTTAGAGAGAGAGATGCGCGCTCTCTATATGGGGAAGAAACACTTCTATTTATACCCAGTGCATTAAATGTCCATTTAATGCAATATGTTAGGTTTAGAGTGCGTGTCAAGCCTTAAGAGGAAGGCTTGTCCTTTGCTACAGTGAATAGTACAAAAGCACTATTCATGAGCAGACATCCTTACCTAAAGTTGGTGGACAAAGGGTCGACTAGTCGGTTCCATACAATACTAACTTTTGTAAGGGTATGGGTTTTGTCCTTTGTGTGCATAAGGACAAGACAACAAAAATCGTGCTAAGCAAGCTTCCTTTGATCGCTGAATGTTGGAATGACCTGAAGGTCTCATCATCATTTGGTGAAGCTTGAGCAGTCTTCACACATATGTAGACAGGCTTGTAATCACTGAATACCGCTTCAGATCAAGTACTCGCCCATCTCTAATCTTCAGTTTCAGTCTTCGATGTTTGCTGAAGGTTCTTTGGTGTGAGTGTTGTCTTCTTGAAGTATTGCTGTCTCTGATAGATTTGCAATGCAAGTTCTTCAGCGATTACTGAACAGACTCAGTGAAGATCGCTGGAACTGAAAATACAGAAACACAAATACAGCATGAAAGAGAAAAGGGATTATTATCAAATCACCGAGAGAGAGGATCAACAATCTCCCCCTATTTGATGATAACAAGATAACATAAAGAAGGTTATCTTATAAAATAATAGTAAGGAAAAAAGTTACATATAATGTACATGTCTCTTTTTACTATTTTGGGATCTCGTTTAGTTTGGTCAGTCTCAGCTTGATAATTTTTCTTTAGTTATATCTAAGAAAATTTTAAGTACGGAAACTGAAACTGAAAGCTTATTCACTGACTTATAGACTGTCAGTGAATGTGAAAAGTAACGCTGGAACTCATAGACTTGTGTCCCTATTACTTTTTTTAGGGATCTTTTTCAGTGAAGTTCATGGAATACTCATTTAATTAAACATAGGAAATATTATAAGTATTACAGTACATGTCCAGCACTTACAAAATATAAGTATAATCACTGAAAGGAGATATAGTACATGAAGTTACAAGGAAAAGTGGATTGTTGTTACAAAGAGAATCTTATTCTAGAACACTTAGATCTATGTAATCAGGTACATCTTCACCAAGGTTTATTCGACATAGGAATTTCCTTCGTATCTTCAGATCTACGACTTTTCCAGGCATGCTATCATCTATCCAGAGCAAAAGAAAAACCAGTTGATCCATTGGACATAAATGTAGCTCTGACATTCTCTGAAATCTGACTTCACCTTCATAGTCAAGGAATATAACTCCTAACTCAGGTTTAAAATGCACAGAGTTGGGTGTATAGGGACCCTTATCTGGCAAGTCAAGATTCAACATAGAAATGTCTGTACTCTTATGAACCTTCAG
>NW_020200926.1:22933-24430 GCF_001531365.2 Cynara cardunculus var. scolymus
AAGAGACGGGCTGATCAGATACCCGCTCCAGTCGACCGCAGGTTGTTGATGGAATATGAAGTTGATATTTTGAAGTAATCACTACCTGAGAGGTAGAGTCTTCAAACAARGYTTGTTGAGGGATTTTGAAAAGTACCTTCAAGTTACCTTCTTCAGCGACCACCTTGCCTTTCGACTTGGGGTCCTGGTTCCCTGATGGAATCGATTCACCTTGCCTTTGCTCCCCATGGGATGCAGAATCCCCAAGAGCAACACCTTTGGTGACAGTTGATGGCTTCTGGAACTTGATGGTAAAGTCATCTTCATCATCATCATCATCGTCGTCACCATCTAGATCATCTCTGGTGTCTGGAATGACAGGTTCATCATCGTCTTCATCATCATCTTCATCTGCATCAACATCATCATCATTACCAGCAGCAGCGATGGTATGGGCATCATCCCTAGGGATGGCATCTACAAACTCAGCTTGAACAGCTTCGGTGGTAGGGATTACAGGAGCAGCAACTGCTTCAGCTCCGAGAGCCTCAGCTTCAACTACAACTGAAGCTGATACTGGACCAACAGCCTGAGAAGCTGTAGGAGCAGCATCAAATGATTCACCAGCATTGGACCTCATCTCCCCCTCTCTGGCTAAGGCTCGAGAGAATTGGCCAGAGAGTTCGTCCAAGCGCTGACGCTGGAGAACCATTGAATCCTCCAGCCTTTGCAAAGCATTGGCTAGAGTCGTTGTTGCCTCACGCGTCTCATGGAGCAGAGAGCGATCATTGGCAGAGAAAGAAGGTGTAATCACTAGAGCTGCTTGACGGAYAGCATCCAGGATTTGTTTAAGAAGACCAATCTGCTGATCAGCTATAGCCTGAGCATCGTTAGCCTTACTGTGAAGAACAACAATGGCGTCTTTGTTGGCTTGAACAGCTTCTTGGAGAGTCTGGAGCTGACTCTGAACTTCTTGAACATCCGCTTGGAGGGCAAGGAAGTTCGCATCAAGATCGCCTTGACGGGGCATTTCTTGGTGAATTTCGTTGATCCTAGAGAGGACGGTATCAACGGCAGGAAGGAGAAGTTTGATGTCTGATGCCATATCATAGTCATCGTCGACATCTTCATCTCCTCCATCATCTTTCTCTCTTTCTTCCTCTGTCACTTCCTGAGAAGGACCTACAAAAGGAGAAGTATGAGCTAAAGGCTCAAGGTTAGAAGAAAAGAAAGGGTAGGAAGATGGAATACTTGAGGGGCCTTCAGTGACATCAAAAGGATTGTCACTGGCAGGAGCAAAGATGTCCTCAAGAGGATGGACACCTATATACTGAGGACCATCGAGAGGAGCAGCCTCAGGTCCAGTGGTGCATGTCTCAGTATCAGGAAGGACAGTCGCTGATACATCATCGACACGTGTAAAGACCAAGGAGGGAGGAGAAGAGAAAATGGTTGAGAAGAGACGTGGGTTTTCAGTGGTGGCGGCGCTGATATCTACACTTTCAGTGATTTGGGTCA
>NW_020200926.1:32793-36089 GCF_001531365.2 Cynara cardunculus var. scolymus
TGACGAATCATTATCAGAAGATGGGATCATTAAACCTGAAGAGGTTTGAATGGAAAGAGGAACAACCCTTGATACTACCAAGGTAGTTTCAGTGGAAGTCTTCACTGAGTTTGAAGAAGAGACATTAGTGGTAGGGATTACAACGTTTGATGCTGAAGATTTTTCAGCAGGAGTTGTCTTCACAGAGCCTGAAGAAAAGGCTTCAACGGTTTTCTTCACCTTGACTGCAGGAGCAGCCTTTGTGGATGATTTCACTTTAGTTGATTTCTCAGCCTTGGTCACTTTCTTACTCAAAGCTGGTGAACCAGCTTTGGCAGCAGAAGGACACTTACTGGTAACATGTGTTCTTTCACCACAGTGTTTACACTTCCTAAAACTAGGAGTAGCTTTAGGGCCAGGAAGTATCAGACTAGAAGTGGGACCAGCTCCAATTATTCCCTTCTCATTGGTTCTTGGTGGAACCTTTGAGGAATTAGATTCCATAGGTGAAAAGTTCACCTTGAGCTGTGACTTAGATTTCTGATGCGATTTAGATTTCCTAGTTCCCGAAGAAGAAGAAGATTTACAAGTTAAAGGAATAGATTTAGATCTATTAGACTTGTTAGACTTCTTAGGACGGGATGCTATGACAGTGGATTTACCTTTGTCTTTGCACCCAGAACTCAAAGGAGTTCCTTCAAGATGACTCTCAGTAGAAGAAGAGAACTGAGAGGAAGAAGTGTTAGGAATAGAAGAGACAAAGGTACCAAATTTAAGCATTGACCTATATGTAACACACTCATCCTGGTCAAAGGAGAATCCTAGACAAGTTGTTTTCTTGGCCGGGATCTGAGCGTTAATGATCTCAGAGTCCTTGATGGAAGCTTTGCACCACCCTTCAATGGTAGCTTTCTCAGCCTTGAGTTCAGCGATTGCTCGCTCACGCTCAGCGACAGCTTTCTCACGTTTAACAGTGATGGTTTGGTTTACAATAATCTGATCTTTAAGATTTTCCTCAATAGAGGTCAATTCTTTGATCTTAGAATGACAAATCTTCAATTGCTCTTGAAGATCAATATTAAGCATCTCAGCTTTTGATTTGCCATTGAGGGCATTGTAAAGGTCAACCGTCAGCGTATCTAGTGCAGAAAGACTAGAAAAGGGTTCATTCAGGAAGCATACCTGAGTAGAAGAAGAAGATGGCTCAGAAGAGGTAGATGCTTCAGAAGATCTTTTATCAGCATCAATGGCCATCAAGCAGACGTAGGTTTATCCTCTTCGTCAGAAGATGATTCATCAGATGATTCAGCCCAGTCATGCTCTTCAGCAATAAGGCATTTAGCCTTTCGCTGGTTTTTCTTCGTCTTCTTTTATTTCTCCTTTAGTTTTAACTATTTTTCATCTTTGGTCCTGAAGGAGGAAGAAGCTTTAGAAGATGGCGTCACATTCTTCTTTGATCTGCATTCACCTGCAAAATGTCCCGGCCGGTGATAGTTGTAGCAAACAGCTGAAGCCTTGTCTAGTCTTTCAGACTTTGGCTTCTCCCTGAAGGATAGCTGAGGAGATCTGCGAAAATTGCTCTTGCTGGCGAACCTCCTAAATGACTTAGTCAGGAGTGCCAGGGACTCATCAAAATCTGTTAAATCAGATTCTGGAATGTCTTCATAAGAATCTATCTCCGTGAGTAGAATAGAGAGGGGGTTATCCTGCTTAAACTTGGGAAGTTTACTACTGGAAATTGGGAAGGGCTATAAATAGGCCGTTTGCTATTGCTATAAGGGCTGCTCGCCTTTATACGGCTTGGCTTCGCTATCGCTTCTATGTAGTGTAGTGGTCGACCYAAAAAGTCGTATTCCTGCCATGCCTATTATCCAGTGCTAGAAGCTTCGCCAGAAGCAAGCAAGACGAGGTCGCTCTGCTTCGTAGACAAGGCTCGTTCCGTACTTTACTTACGAGGGCGAGTACTGATCATCGAAGCCAAGGCAATAAGGATGAAGGAATTTGAGCGCTGATGACCATGGGAGGAAGAGAAGAAACAAAAGGAGTAGAAGTTTCAACTGAAGAAGCTTCATAGATCAAAGCTAAAGGAGAGCTTTTCATTTCCCTGGATTCTTTTACAATATTTCTTTTCAGTTGACGAGATTGCTCATGGTTAAGCAGAATCTCGTATAAGGTAGAAAGAGAAAGAGTGGACATGTCATTTGACATCTTGAGACACATGGAAAAGGTGTCCCAAGACTCAGGAAGGCATTATAGAAACGTAGTCAAGGTTTCAGAATTAGAATATTCCGTGCCAACAGCCCTAAGATCAATAAGAAGGCAATTAAATCTTTGATGTACTTCAGACAGCGTCTCAGACTTTCCACAGAGAAAGCTTTCATACTGTCTTACTAGATTGATCTTTCTAGTCTCCTGAACCTAAGTGATTCCTTCATATTGGACACAAAGTGTATCCTAAACAGATTTAGAATATTTGAGTTTCATCACTGAGTGATTGATCTCATCAGGAAGAGACATAGCTATTATAGACCGAGCACGCGTGTCTATAGCTATCTTCTTCTTGTCCTCATTGCTCCACTGATGTTGAAGCTTTGGAATCTGTCGTTCAGGAATCGCGGCAGTCGTAGCGGTTGCTGGAACAGCCAGAGCAATAGTAAATGAAATATATGGTCCATTTTCTATATAATGTGGAATTTCAGGATCCACACCTTCCAGAAAGAGGGACATCCGGTTCTTCCAGAGACTAAAGTTGTCACAGACAAACCGGGAAGGTTTGGCAAGAGAGCCATTATCTTTTGTGTGTGTGTGTTTGCAATTTGTAAAGCCATTTGTAAGCAGTAAAGTTATCTAAGMAGAGATAGACTAGTACAGAAAAATAGCCAAACACAAGGAAAGAGAGAAAACACCGCTCTGATACCACTTGTTGGTCGCGTAAGGGTCTACAAGAAGAGAAACAGTTCGTAGAAGGGGGGGATGAATACAAACACAATATTTTCAAATTTAAAATATATATTGATAGAGAAGATCAATACAGATTTTACAAGATTGTTTGCAGAAAGATAAGGAAATAAAAAACCTATCTAAACAATTTTTGGTTACACACAAAGCTTTAGCAATTACAAGAAAAGAAGTTGCTAAGAAAAAGATCCTTTACTTAAGCTAGAAGATGCTTGAAGTAAGAATTAGGTTAGAGAGAGAGATGTGCGCTCTCTGTATGGGGAAGAAACACTTCTATTTATACCCAGTGCATTAAATGTCCATTTAATGCAACATGGTAGGTTTAGAGTGCGTGTCAAGCCTTAAGAGGAAGGCTTGTC
>NW_020200926.1:36264-65655 GCF_001531365.2 Cynara cardunculus var. scolymus
AAGTATTGTTGTCTCTGATAGATTTACAATACAAGTTCTTCAGCAATTACTGAACAGACTCAGTGAAGATCGCTGGAACTGAAAATACAGAAACACAAATATAACGTGAAATAGAAAAGGGATTATCATCAAATCACCGAGAGAGAGGATCAACAGTTGGTTCTAGCGAGGTAGAGGGTGGTTGATCAAAGGGTGATGAAGAACTCACCAAAATTGGTGAGGACTCATTGGCTGATGGTGATGGGTTTACAGTGCCTGCAGTTGGTTGAGATGAAGCATCTATATTTACAAAGGGAACCTGTACATTATGTACATTATTAGAGGGTTGAGTCTCTAGTTCCCTCGCCTCAGTTCCATCGTTTGGTTGGGTGGTTGGTTCTTGAACTTGTGGAGGTGGTGGTGCTGCTATTACATCGGGGTGATGGAAGGATTCTCCCTTTTCATGAAGACCAAGACCATGATCATCCTGGTTTGGTTCGTCATGTCATGGCCTTTTGAGAAGGCGACTGGTAAAGCATGAGGCATTGCTCCTCTTCTTCTTCTTTAGCCTTAGCGACTCAACATATTTCTGGATCGTTTCTCTCCTTCACGCTTTTTCCATCGTGAGGAGGATAGAGTTGGTACGCTCTTGCTGTTGAATAAGACTCTTTTTGAGGGCGTTGGGCGGCTTGGCTGCTCTTGATGTGAACTTGGCACTAATCTCATTGAAWTGTTCGAGATCAATGCCTTTATTAGAGAGCAGAGGTCAGCTCGAGTGACCACGTCTTGGGCTTGGAGGTGGAGGTGGAGGTAGTGGGTGGTATGGTAATGGAGGATATGAGGGTTCATATCTCTGCAGCAAATAAGGTAAAGGCTTCATCGGGGGTGGGTACTTCAGAGGGAGGGGGGTTGTTTGTGGTATAATGGATATGATGGTAGTGGGTAGGGAGGCGATGGAATTGGCGATGTTTGTGACTTGGGTGGAAAGGGTGGCGATGGATGCATCGGTTGTGGTTATTTGTGCCGAGAGGGTGGAAAGGGTGACAATGTTTGTCACTCGGCCTTTGTGGCCAACTCAGCAATGGGGGTAACCCCTACAACAACGGATGCTATAGGTTGAGCCTCTATTCCTGAGGCGCCTCCATTGATGCCTTGAGGAGAGGGAGGCAAGGGAGGACTTCCATCTCGTCCTTGATATCTCTCAAGAGAGGATGATCGATGTTGCAACATGTGCTTCTTCCTCATCGGATTCAGAGTTCGATGAAGAGAAGTACGTGTTTCCCCGTCGATAGACCAAGTATCGAGGGGGAGCATGTATGAATGGGCGATCGCTCTGAATGATCGATGGGAATTTCAAAGTCGGAAGCAACGAATGCTTCTGTGTGTGAGGGGARTGTCGAGCCCTGAGAAGAAGTGGCTCTTATTTCTTCACCACCCTTCTGTTAAGAGAGAGGTGATGGATGATGAGGTTCCTCGGCTATGTCATCTCCAGAGACCCAATGAATGGCCTCTGATTGGCTTGCTTGGGTAGGGATCAGACTGGGCGGTCCTTGTTCAATATCCCTTTGGCCTTGGTCGCCAGGAATAGAAGATGTAGTAGCCCAAGGATGTGGTTGGGGAGATGGAACAGAAGTGGGCATAGGGACGGGGAGGTAGGAGGACTGTCATCATCATCAAATTCTTCATCCGATGATGTCCTCTCACCTTGAGATCCCTCGCTAGTGTCTGGGGTGGGCTCTATATGCTCTGGGTAGCTGATCGCGGTTGTTAGACCAGCATAAAGCTTTCATAGGACCTACGGGTAGCGGAGGTGTCTAGAATGACACTAAGCATGGCCCTTGACAAAGGCCTCTCTGCGGGGTATCCATCTTTGGAGATGGTTGGGCAATGACCATTCATAACAAACTTTGGGGTGAATGGTGYATCGCAAGGAAATTTGTGCACTTTCATCGCATCCTTGATGAAGAGGGCAAAGGAGCGAGGAAAGAGAACAGATGTGACCAGCTTCCTTGCGGCCATTAATTTATTCTTCTTCACCACGACGGCATGCATTTCGTTGTAGATCAAGAGAGCATAGTCGAGAGGTAGGTTGAAGAATAGACCATACATGATGGTCATGATGTTGATGTTGCCCTGGTCCATGTTCCCAAGTTTGCAAGTGAGGGCTCGGTTGAGAACACTGAAAAATACGTTCCACATGGGTGGAGGGTATTGTCGCTTTAAGTCCGAGGCGTTCCGGAGCTCTCGGTTGTAGCCCAGCATATGTATGAACCATAAAATGTTGTAACTCGTTGGCGGGTCCTCGTAACGCGTAATCCCGAGTTCCTGTCGGGTAGGAATGAAAAGGACCTTGGAGATCTTTGCTCGGGAAATTTTAATCAAGCAAACCGTGTCATTGGGGACATCAATGTCGCCCATGATGCCACTGTTTTTCAAGTAGAAATCACATGTATTCTAGTACTGTTTAATATATTTGACCGAAACCTCGTTGTCGGAGAGAATGAGGGTAGGTTGAAGGATATAGTTCTGAAAGAACTCGATTAAAATGGTGAACCGATCCTCAAACAGTTGAGGACGGAGGTCAATGATGTGATTGTTTGGCTTGATAGAGAGAAAAACAATAGCTCGACTGTCTGTGGCTGTCGACTGTACCTGGCTTTCGTGGTTGTTTGACTCATGAGATGCGGAAGACACCATTGTTGCAGGTTCTTAAGTTGCAGGTTCTTAAGTTGCAGGTTTTGTTTTTGAGAGTGTTTAAAAGGCACAAAAGGATATTTGATGGGGAAGGAGGGTTTGTATAGTGGGAGGGAGACGAGTGGTTGGATTTTAAAAATAATAATAAAATAATGGTAAGGGTGATGATGGTGGTGACGTTTGGGTAAGAGGCGAAAGGATTGTGATCATGAGTCGTAAAGACAGCTCACGATCATAATGGTGCAGGTGGGGTAGGGACACGTGTCAACGTGGGGTTGAAGGGAGGGTAATATGGAGGGTTTCTAGGGAACAGGCTGTTTGTTGTGTCAGGCGTGTGGGAGGGGCGACGTTTGGGATATTAGGGATAATTATTAAAAAATAATATTATCCTAAATGGATAACTCCCAAGAAAAATAGTCCTAAAAAAATTAATTTAAAATTTCATCTAATTGGAAGATAAATACTAATTACGAATTTTGGTCTTCTAAAAACCCATGTTGTATAGTTTTTAGTCACAAAAGCTGCAATTTCGTATAATCTTAATAAGGTTCGCAATTAAAGATGGGTTTTTGGGAGAAAATGATTTTGTCATGGAACCAGAGAGACTCTGGTTGGTCATGACTTATGAAGGGGAACCAGAGGGTCTCTGGTTGGGGGTGATGAACAAGTTCATCAATGAGATGTTGGGTTTTGATGAGACAGAGGCTCTGGGTCATCATATTAAACCCTTGGAGTAAAAATATACCCTTTAAGAGGAACCAGAGGGGCTCTGGTTGAATGCAAGGGATAAATTACTCCATGATATAGCAATTTTGGGATCCAGAGACTCTGGATAATGGAAGCAGAGGCTTTGGTTGTGAAAATGCAAACAAAAAGGACCAAGGTATGGAATCAAAGAGTCTCTGGTTGAATTGAGATGCACAACCAGAGGGATGATAGGTTCATTTTGGATCTTTAAGGTGTTTTAGGATATGCATGACTCCCCCTCAAACGATGCAAGGGGATGTAAAATGAGTAAAAACTCCCCCTAGATCCAATAAGAGAGAAAAAGAGGGTGACCAGAAGCTCTAGTCTATACAACCAGAGGCTCTGGTTGAGAAAGATGGTTTAAAAACAATGAATAATAATGAGGATGAAGTGTCTATAGGACCATAGGGTCTCTGGTTCCAAAGATTTAGAATCCATAGGCTCTAGTCTTTAGAACCAGAAGCTCTGGTTGCATGATGGATATAAAATGTAAGGGAAATGCAAGGAAAATGATAACAAAAGAGGACCAAGTTGGACCAGAGAGGATCTGGTCTCGAAGACTTGGAATCTAGAGGCTCTGGTCTTTAGAACCAAAGGCTTTGGTTGCAAAATAAATAGAAAAACTATGGAAAATGCATGACAAAAGGAACGATGGGAGACCAAGTTGGACCAGAGGGGCTCTGGTCCCAAAGACTTGGAATTCAGAGGCTTTGGTCTATAGGACCAGATGCTCTGGTTAGGAAGGGGGGGTACTTAGTGAAAAAGACCAAGTACCTTCTTTGGACCAAAGGGGCTCTGGTTTTCCAAAAAGTGTTTAATTTTGGCCAAATATAACAAGTAATTCCAATTGTCCAGAGGCTATGGTCTTTARAACCAAAGGTTCTTGTTTAGAGTACTTGATTATGAGGGCCATTTGCATATATATTACTTTTGGCATAACCTTGAGATATTGAGAATCTTTGGTTGGAAAAGATGATTTGCCTTAAGTGGTGAGATTCAGCGTACCCATCTTGCTGACAAGAAACATAAATCTTTTCTCATCTAGTGATTTTGTAAAGAAGTCAGCAAGTTGAATCTCTGTATGAACAAAATACATCTCTATTGTCCCCTTTTCTACAAGATCTTTGAGAAAATGATACCTGACATCAATGTGCTTGGTCTTAGAGTGTTGCACAGGATTTGCAGAGATGGCTATGGCACTTTTGGAGTCACAGAGGATAGGGATCTTTTCATATTGTGAACAACAACTAGCAGCAACAACATATTCTGCTTCTGTTGTATATGTTGAGACACAGTTCTGTTCTTGGATGTCCAACTCACCAGCTTGTCCCCCAAAAGTTGGCAGCTTCCAGACGTACGTTTTCTATCAAGTTTGCAACCTACATGATCTGCATCTGTATAGGGTATTAGAGAGCTTTGTCCAGAAAATATGCATAGTCTAGATGCTTAGGATTTTTGAACCCAGGACGCTGATGCACATAGACTTCCTCTTAGAGTTTACGATTGAGGAAGGCCAACTTGACGTACATCTGATAGACCTTGAAACCTTTATGTGTTGCATAAGCGAGGAATATTCTGATAGCTCCAAGCCTAGCAACGGGAACAAAGGTTTCATCTTAATCTATCTCTTCTTCTTGGTAGTAGCCCTTGGCAACAAACCTGGCTTTGTTCCGGATAACAATGCCATCTTCGTCCTTCTTGTTTCAAAAGACCCATTTGATCCCAATAGCCGTTTTTCATTTAGGWAGAGGCATGAGGAACCAAACTTTGTTTCGCTCAAACTGGAGTAGCTCTTCTTGCATGGCGTCTATCCAGTTTGGATCTTGTAGGGCTTCAAAAATTTTCTTTGGTTCGATCATGCTTAGAAAATTTGCAAAGAGGCATTCATTGGCAGTAGCAGATCTTGTATTGACATCGGATGATGTATCACCAATAATCAGGTGATGAGAATGGTCTTTTGTCCACTTGGTGCAAGATTGAGGTTCTGGAGCAACATAATGCAATTCTTCATTGACTGATGAAAATGTTTGCTCCCCCTCAAAGAGATCATCTCTAGAGTGATGCTCTAGTTCTGAAGACATAGAAGAAGTAGATGGTGAAGTAACATGAGTTTCAAAAAGAGTTGTACCTTCAGCATTGGAGATTTCATGTATTTCATCGGCTCTAGAAGGTAGTTCTTCATTGGGCGTTTGTCCAGAGACTGCTTATTCTTCAAAGAGGTCTTCAAATAATTGAATCAATTCTAATTCATTGGGTTTGCATAGTGATGAATCAGAGGCTCCTTTTGTTAGCCCGAGTTCTGAACTGCTGTGTCTAAAAGTTATTGGTGATGAATCATCAAAGGACACATTGATGCTTTTTATGACGATCTTTGTCCTTCTGATGAATACTCTGTAGACCTTGGTGGTTTGAGAGTAACCCAGGATTATGCCTTCATCATCCTTCTTTTCGAACTTGCCAATATATTCCCTGTCGTTGAGTACAAAGCATTTGCACGAAATATTTGACATTCGGATGTCGTTGGTTGATGAGTTCATATGGGGTCTTTTGGTTCCTCTCGTTGATGATAGAACRATTCTGGGTGAAGCAAGCTTTTTGTAGAGATTGGCGAATTCAGCCCATGTATATATTGAGAATTCATCAACGAGTACAATGATGTACTTCTTCCTAGAGAGGCTTTGTGTAGAGATTGGCCCACAGAGGTCGATGTGGAGCATGTCCAAGGGTTTCGAGCACGAAGTTTCGGACTTGGATTTGTGAGAAGCCTGTTTTAACTTCCCCATCTCACAGGCTGAGAAGAGGTGGTCTTTTTCGAAATTGAGATCAGGAATCCCCTTGACCAACTTTCGTTTGGCTAACTTTTTCAAGACATCAAAATTCAGATAAGAAAATTTTTGATGTCATAGCCAATTTTCTTCACTCCTATGGGAGACAAGGCAGAGAGTGTCTTGACCCACAGAAGATTGAAAATCCAGAAGATAGAGATTTCTTTCTCTCTTCGCCTTAATGATGGTTTRACTGGGCTTTGTTTCAATGATGCAAAAACCTTTGCAAAATCATACTTCAAGACCTTTGTCGCATAACTCACTTATGCTTAACAGATTGTTCTTAAAGCATTCAACATAAGTCACCGTTGCGATTGATATGGTCCCCTTGATGAGGGTGCCATATCCCTTGATTGTCCCCTTGCTGTTGTCTCCAAAAGTTACAGAGCCTCCAAGTTTTTTGATGAAGAATGACAGCTGACTTCTATCACCAGTCATGTGCCTGGAGCAACCCGAGTCCATGTACCACGGTTGCACATGTTGGTCCTGCAAAACAAATTAAGGGGTTTTAGGTACCCATTTCATGATAGGTCCACGTTTGATAGTAGGGGATTTGACATCCTCTTTTTCATCAGCCCTCTTGGATTTGGGTTGATTTCCTTTGACTTTAGCCTTTGTAGGCTTGGGCTTCTTTTTCATTTTTTCGTGAGATTTAACATTTTTATATCAATAAACATGCTCAGAAAAAATACAGCGATGGTTTAACATGTGATTCCTCAGATTTTGTAAAAGAGCTAAACACAGACAAGTGGGAGTTTTTGGATAAGAGCGTTTAACAAATTTCTTTTGTTCGAAGAACTTGAAGTAAAAACAGAATTAAAGTGTTATGTCCTAACATTGGTTGTTTTTCAATACTTCCTATCTAGTGCAGAATTTTTATTTGAAGGGGCAGGCATGGGTTTTACTTCTTTTCTGAGGAGAGGCTTCTTCCTTTGGCTGAAGGAGATAAAAAATGAAGGTTAGAATTTTCAGAAGCAGACCACTTTTGTTTCTATTCAGGATTGAACTTTATAAATTTAAATTGAAGGGTTGGGCCCTGTGAAGTTTCCTTGTGAATTTTCAGATTTCATTGGGATTTTCGAAATTTGTGGTTTCTTATCCACAATTACGTCTCGCGATTCAGAAGTTATTTCATTTTCAGAGTCAGAATCAAGAGACTGCAGATTTCTCAAAATCAAAACTTTCATGTACGTTTTTGGGGGAGAGAGGTTTTGAGGTTGAAGGTTCAGAACAGTCTTTTGGGAGTTCCATCGCTTCTGATGTCTCAGATGAATTTTCAAGGTTACTTGAATTATTCATCGATCCCTCAGATGAYGGTTCCTTACTAATAAGTTTTGTTCCATCGGTAGCACTTGCTGATGAACTTGTGGAGTTGATAACCAGAGTCTCTGGTTTAACCATGGGGTTTCCATCGGTCTCTGCTTGTGAGACATTATTCTTTTCATCAGATTTTTTACTTGTGCTACACTCATAAACCACATTTTCAAAACACACCCAAGTTTAAAAGTGGATTCAAATGTGGATTTCTTGTTCTCGATAAAAGAGTCAAGATCATTGAATCCGATTCCTTGGAAATCAATTTGGCCATTAAGTTTTTCRTAAACATTTTGGGCATCTTTATATTTCTTCATCAAAAGTTCATTGGTCTGAAGCTTCTGATGAAGAATTTCTCTCTCTTTTTGAAAGAAATCTTTAAAAGCTACTGAATTTAATCTTTCTGCCACATATTCTTTTAAGTCTTTCACCTTCTTCTCTAAATCTTTAAAGATCTTCTTGTTCAGATCCATTAGTTTTTCTTCTTCTGATTTTTTAAGAGATGTAATGCGGATTTTCTCGTTAACTAATTCAGCTTTTTCTTCTATAAGAAGATTAGTCTCTATTTTGTAGAAACTAACTTCTTTTTAAGCTTTTAATCTTTCAGATTTTTCAAAGTTTAATTTTTCTTTTAATTTAAGAAAATCTTCTAAAAGTTTTATGACCTTTAACTCTGACTCTGATGGAGCAGAGTTGGTTTCATCGTGGGAAGAATCATATACATGGTCATCGAAGTCAGAAATGGATTTTCCATTGGACTTGGCCATCAAACATATGAGCGCGTTGTCTTCTTCATCAAACGAAGAATCGAACACCATTTTCTTTTTCAGCCATTAGGCTTCTCTCCCTAGGATTGTACTTATATTTGTTCTTGTAGTAGTCTGCATCCTTGATYAGACGCCCTTTGCATTCCTTCGAAAAATGGCCTCTCTTCCCGCATTGATAGCAACGAAGACCATCTTTCATTTTGTCTCCTCCTTCTCTTCTGTATTCTCTTCTTCTCTTTCTTCTCTTCTTTCACCTCTTTGATGAAATCTAACTGTCTTCTGTCTATAGAATGGCTGATATCTCTCCCTTATGGAGTCTCTTCTGCTGTCCTTTTCAAAGGGCTTCTTGACAAACTTTTTCTGGAACTACTTGGTTATCAAGGCAAGGGATTTAGAAAATTCCTTGAGATCATCATCATAATCTGACACTTGTTCTTTAGATTATGATTCAATTATCAAGGCCTTCTTTCTCTTCTTCTTGTGTTCTTTGGAAGAGCTCCTTGTAACCTTCTTTTCCTCTRACACCAAGGCAAGAGGTCCTCYGATGGACACCTTCCTCTTCAAGATATCTTGCTCTTGGGCAGCAAGTGTTCCATATACGTTATGAAGTGACCAACTGTCTAAGTCTTGATTTGCTTGTAAAGACATCGACAGTTGAGTCTACTCATCACCGAGACTTTTGAGAAAGAGGACATTATTTTCCTCTTTCGTCCTTGCAATGTCGTTTCTACGGCATTGATTTATCAATGTGTTGAAACGATCATACGTCTTCTGTATCAGCTCATCAGACAATTCTTTAAAGTTCGTATATTCGTTTAAGCATTGCGCCCTTCGATTTTTCGTTGTTTTAGCGCCTCCTTCCAGTTGGCTCGCCGATTCATCCCATATCTCCKTAGCCATTGTACAAGCATCCAGAGATTGGAATATTTCATTGGGAATAGCCATCTTGGCCTTCCAGTCTCCCTCTACCCTCTCAATGTCGTCTTCATCCCAGTTGCTCTCATCCTTCAATGTATAATAAGTAGCAACTTCTCCGATAGTGCTTGTTCCAGGAACTCTTGGAACAAGAGTTTGAGGATTATGTCCATCCCCTCTATAAAGTCCACCATCTGTATCCTCCATTGCGGATACTCTTCACGTTGAAGAGTTGGATGTTTGGGGAGGGAACCAACACTGTAGGCAGAATTCCAGTTGGCCATTAAAGAGATTTAGAAGAGAAGAAGAAAATTTAAGAATGGAGAAAAATTGAGAGATTTGAATACACAGATTCAAATTGATCGTTTTGATTGGAAAATCAATCAATTTGCTCTGATACCAATTGTTGATCCTAGATCTCTCAATATAACACGAAGATTTATGTTATGAAACCTAAATCTATCGTATGAATGAAGAATAGTGAAGAACATCTTATAAAATATTCAGGAGAATATGATGCTTCAAAGGATTTCACTATAATAACTTTAACGAGAAGGAATTGATAATTTGCAAGACTTATGATAGCTATTTATATTAAGCAATCTAGTCTAAGAGATAACAATCTAGTGAAAAGATATCCATGAGATATTCTAGGGAAAATATATCTATATAGAATTTAGGAGTTATCTCTAACAACCTTGTGTAACAGATTCCAGCTGCCGATGAGTCATCTCCAGCTGTCTTCTAGGTAGTATGTTCAACCAGGAGTCTTTATGTTTCTTCTTTGCTTAGATACTCTGATTGAACTCTTGTAGAATTTGCTAAGTGCTAATAATCAGAGGGGTAATGGAGATGCATTGTTCATCGCACCTATGGACCATTCATCGCATCTCTGGTTCACCTTGACCACTTAGGTCTTTTCCAGCTCTTCTTCCATTGGTCCTCTGAACTTCCATACTTGTACATTTTTCATTACTTTTACAATAAGAATTATGGGGTCTAACAGATTCATCAGCGACTGTCCTCCCTGATGATGAAACACCCACCACTAGACCTGATATTGCTCCTCTCGAGGCATCTCAGCAAACAGTCGCCTATCCTCTCGAAGGCCACTTGGAGGGAACTAGCGTTAATCCTTTAGATAATGCTAATGAACCCTCAGGTACTCTACCTTCCTACCCTTTCGTTTTTACTAACCTGAGCTCTCTTATTCTCATCCTTGTTCTTTTTCAGGTCCTTTTGAAGAGACGCCAGCATGGACGAAGAGTACAACATGGTTGAAGACGTCAAGTCACTCCTCCCTACTATAGATATAGTCTTTATTAAAATGGACAAAGTTCATAAAGGAATGCCTCTTAGGGACGAAGTTTCTGCTGACCTATCAGTTGTCCGAGCTGAAGTACAAGAGGTCAAGGACCAGCTCTCCTCTATGAAAGTGGTTGTGCAAGCCAACGCTGAGGCCATCAATGCTTTAATAAGCAACGCCGATGAAATGAATTCTCATCTCACCAAGCATACAGAGCTRATGCAACAAATATTGGCTACTCTCCAACGGCCAATCCCAGCACCTGAACCGTCATTCACATCTGAAGACCGCTAGCAGCTGGATCAAACGCATGAGGCCACTATTCTCCTATCCCGCGCTATGACAAAACTTGAAGTAATGATGGCGCTTCAGATACGCACTATTGATCACTTCTTTGGCTATTTTTCCAAAGCCATAGTCAAAGAGGGGGAGACAGAGTCTGGAGCTACTGCTGCTGAAGCTGCTATCGTTGAACCTGCTGTTGTCCCAGCGACTCATACTGAAGYTGAAGCTAATACTGAAGATGAAGATGAGGTTGCTGATGAAAATCCAACTTCCTATGAAGCTCTTGTAGGTGAGGATGTTGATGACATCCGAGCTAGCGCTAAAGCTTGTGATGAAGACCTTCCAATCACCTCTGTAGCTAATGCTGGTGATATGGAAGATGATGATGAAGATGAAGACGGTGATTCTCCCGACCTTCCTGACGCTGGTGAAGACCTTGGTGATGATGATGAAGGCATCACCATATAGTACCAGAGACCTACTGATGCCACGAAAGGCATCGCTCTCAGGGATTTTGCATCCCAGGGGGAGTAAGGAGGGAAAGAAAAGAAGACTTCTGAAAAGAACCAGAACACCAAGTCGAAAGACAAGGGTATTGCTGAAGAAGGAAACTTAAAGGTACTTTTCCAACCTTTAGAGCCCTTATCTAATGAGTCCTCCAGTTTCACCAGCATCACTTCTTTAAATCAACTCTCTATCCCTTCCACTACCTGCGGTCGGGTAGAGCAATGGGTCCCTGAAAACCCAATCTCCAGCGCTCCCACCGACCAGCAGATGTCTCAGCTAAAGGAGTCGCTCGACCAAACTAGAGTAAAAATCCCTCTTCGTACCTCTTGTTGTGGTGAGTTCGACTTCTTGTCTAAAGCTGAAAGACTCGAGGCACTCAAGGCCATGGAAGAACTTAGACTTCAACGAAAACAACTGGCCAAGTCTCTTGTTGCTAAAGTTCTTCCAAAAGAAGAAATCCAAAAAGCTAGTGAATGTTGTCAAAGCCCAGGCTAAGCTTATTTATATTGCAGAAGCTGAGCGTGAAAAAGCACTGAAGCTAGCTGAGTGCGACAGAAAATGGAGCAAAGAATGTCTACACAAGAGGATCAGTCCTCACCATATTTAAAACGTCACCATCAGTGGACGGACGAAAGACGGTGGAGTTCTGGTCTCGATGCTCATCACCAGGGATAATCTTGATGCTGTCATGGAGTACCCTTCCTAAATTGGTAAATATGGCTACAGTGAATGGCTAGAGATCCACCAAGCCATTCAGCGCTCAAAGTCAAGACATAACCTTCAAGAAGATGTCAAGATATGTCGCAGTACTTGAAAAGCCTACTCTGAAGAAAGGTGGAAGAAGAAGACCTTCAAGTCCTAATGACGAACCATCCCTAAGGAATGAAAATGAAACAAAGTTCTCCTTAGATGAAGTCCTGAAGGCTTCGAAGAAGCTAGACATTTCTATGTTGAATTTTTCCTTGCCAGCGAAGGGTCCTTACATACCCAACACTGTGCACATGAAACCTGAGTTAGAATTTATCTCCCTTGACTATGATGGTGAAGTTAGCTTTCAAAGAATGTCTGAGTTACATCTCTGCCTAATGGAATATCTCGCGTGTATCAGATTTTGTCTAGACGATGATATATATGGTGAAATGATGGACCACAAGATCAGAAGGGAATTTCTACGTCGAAAGGAGCTCGGAGAATAAGTACCTGGCTACATCAACCTGAGCAACTTAGATTAGTTATTTCTATCTTGTAACTTGTCTTTCATTGTAAGTCTTTTGTTTCTATGTCTACTTTTAGTGTTCAATTTATATTTTATAAGTCTAAGAAATGTACTGAAATACTTGTAATGTTTCCTTTGAATAAATATAAGTATCTCCTCTGCATCACTGAAAAAGATCCATGAAAAGAGTAACAGGGACACATGTCCATGAGTTCCAGTATTCTCTTACAGTCACTGACAATCTATAAGTCAGTGAAAATATTTTCAGTTTCCCTTTTTGTACTTTTTCTTAAACTTGTAACTTAAGAAAAGTAACTTAAGAAAACTTATTAAGTAAAAACTGACTCACTGAAAAAGATCCCAAAATAGTTAAAAGGAACATGTACTTTATATGTAACTTTTCCTTACTGTTATTTGATAAGGCAACTTTCTTTATGTTGCTTTGTTATCATCAAATAGGGGGAGATTGTTGATCATATCTCTCATTAATTTGATGATAATCCCTTTTACCTTTTACGAAGTATTATGTTTTTGTCTTTCAGTTCCAGCGATCATCACTGAGTCTGTTCCGTGATCGCTGAAACATGTATTGTAAATCCTACAGCGATAGCGATACTTCAAGAAGACAAAACTCACACCAAAGAACCTTCAGTGAAAGTCAAAGACTGAGACTGAAGATTTGAGACTGGCGTGTTCGTGATCGGAAGTGGCATTCAGTGATTACAACCTGGTCAACATATGTGTGAAGACCGCCCAAGCCTCAGCGAATGCTGAAGAGACCTTCAGTGTTATTCCAGCATTCAGCGATCAAATGAAGCTTGTTGTGCAATACTGTTTTTGTCTTGTCCTTCCACACATAGAGGACAAACCCATACCCTTTCTAGAGTAAAGTACGGTATGGAGCCGGCTAGTTGACACTATTACCCAGCAACTCCACGAAAGGATGTCTGCTCATGAATAGGCATTTGTACTATTCACTGTAGCAAATGACAAACCTTTCTTTAAAAGATTGACGCGTGTTCAAACCCTACTGAATTGCATTAAATGTGCATTTAATGCAATGGGTATAAATAGATGAGTGCTCTCTCCATACAAATGTCCGAGCATATACACACATCTAAGAACACTTACACTTATCTTCAAGCAAGTTAGAATCCCTCTCAAGTATTCTAAAAGTTCTTACCCAAGAAAAACTTATTTCCTTCTTTACCTTTCTACAAATCTTTTCTATTTTGCAAAAAATATCTATGTGTAAACTTAGATTGTTTTAGATAGGTTATTTTTACCTTTTCTATTTCCGCATACAATCTAGTAAAAATCTGTATTGATCTTTCTTTATCAATATATATTTTAAAATTTGAAACTTCTTTGTGTTTGTATTCACCCCCCCCCCTTCTACAAACTATTTCTATAAAACTCTTGTAGACCCTACTGGGACCAACAACTTGTCTCACCTTCTTTGTGAATTCTTCCAATAATCTTGCATCCAGAGTTTCGAAAAAATCTTTTTCAGGAATACTTTCATCCTTTGTCTCTGTGAATTCATATTTGACGCAATAATCCTTTTAAGTTGAACACTCTTGATTGTGACTGTAAAAGCAAAAAATTTCTTCTGGCTTCTGTATGCTTTTAAGATCAACTTGTTTTGGTTCAAGCACACTTTTAGAAGAGTAAGAGGTGTTTTTGAAATTTAGCCTTTTTGCTCTGACTCCACTTTCAAGTTTTGTTCTTTTGAAAGGTGATTGGTCATGCAGAACTGGAAAATCAGGTTTTTGTTCTGCACCTAACCGGAACACAGATTCAAGAGTTGGTTTCTTCTTCCAGGTTAGGTCTAGATCAGAATAACCTAGACCTGTTTTGTCCTTTTGAGAATTGAATTCTTCGTACACCTGCTGAGCATCTTAATATTTCTTGATCAAGAGTTCTTTTATCGTAGGCTCTGGTGTAAGAATTCCCTTTCCATTTGAAAATAATTTTTAAGGGCTAAAAAATTCATTCTATCACGCTCTTTCTCGACCATCTCCTTGTTTTTTTTAATGCCTTTTTCAGTTCAGACCACTATGTTTTTAAGACAGTCTTTGTGGAGAGTTTAGTTTTTAAAATTTTCTCCTTTTCCATAGAGAGCTCCTCTTTTTCAACAGACAAAAGCTCAGTCTCTCATTTAAAGAATTTTTTCTCTTTTTCGATTGACTTTCTCTTTTCTTTCTCTTCTCTTTCTCTTTTCTTTCTCTCTTAAGAGCTTCTGCTGATAAAATCTTGAGTTAAAAGAGTGATGATTTGCTCAAGTTCAGAATGATTAGAGCTAGAGRTAGAGCATACCTGAGAGTCGGAGCCGGATCTAGACTCTTCTTCATCATTGTCAATAGCCATCCCGCAGTAGTGTGCATCCTCATCAGAGGTTGAGTCAGAGACCTAGTTTTCTTGTTCGGCCATGAGGCTCCTCTGGGGTTGGTTGTACTTGTATTTAATTTTATAGTACCATTCATCCTTGACCAGAGGACCCTTGCATTCTTTTGAGAAATGACCCATCCTTCCACATCTTACTCCTTGTTTTTTTCTTCTCTGACTGTTCTTTCTCCTTCTTTATGACTTGAGAAGGAGGGTTCTTTGGATCGTATGCCTTTTCCTTGCATCTTTCGCTTTTGTTTCCCTTTCTGTCAAACACTTTTCTTCCAAACTTCTTTTAAATTCCTTGGTGATAAGCGCCAAGGAGTTTGCAAATGCACTTATGTCATCATCATTAGAGCTTGAAGCTCAGTCTTCTTCCTCGCTCTCTATCACTACAACCTTATTTCCTCTCTTTTTTCTCTTGATCTCCTCTCTCTAGATAGATGGCCAGAGCTAGTTTCTTCAGAGACTAGAGCTAGAGGTCCACCCAGAGACCTTGTTTTTCTACACCTCTTTTTCTTGAGCCTGCAGGGGTTCCGTACACGTCATCCAGTGTCCACATCTCCAGATCTTGATTCACCTAGAGGGACATAGACAGGTTCTCCCATTCTTCATTCAACCTTATTAGGAAAAGCATGTTGTTTTCTTCCTGGGTTCTAATCACGTCGCACTTTTTGCCCTTGTTGATTAGAGTGTTGAATCGGTGATAAGTCTGCTCAAGAGACACATCAGGAAGTGCCTGAAAACTAATGTACTCATTCAGGCACTGAGGACAACGATTTTTCTTCATCTTTATTCCTCCTTCAAGCTGGTTCTTGAGTTGATCCCATAAATCTTTGCAGATTCACAGGCATCGAGAGACTGGAAGATCTCATTAGAGAGAGACATGATTTAGTCTTTTGGCCTTTTGGTCAATTTCCACCCTTCATTTATCCTCATCGTCCCAATACCTTCTTGGTTTGAGAGACCGCATGGCAGGGACTTCAACAATGTCACTTGAGCCAGGAACCCTTGGAATGATGGTCATGGTCATATAAGGTCCATGCTTGATAGACTCGTACAATTCGAATTCGAGACCTTCGTAGAAATTGATCATTCTGATCTTTAGTTGGGGATATTCTTCCCTAATGAGAGTAGGAGGTTTTGTGAGGGATCCAACACTATACAAGGAAATTCCAAGATTGGTTTAAAATTTTAAAAGGGTTTTTGAAAGTAACAAACAGAAAGTTTTGAAAATTAAAGGAAAATTGAACTTGATGCAAGCAAACTTGAAGAAAAAGATTTCAAAAAGAATTATGTTTTCAAGAAAAGAATAAGATTTGAGATATGGAATGAAAAACAGTTTCGTGAAAAAATAATCAACCAACAAAAAAGGATATCCTTTTGGATTAGATCGACTAATCAATAGACAGATTAGCAGGCTCTGATACCAATTGTAGGAACCCAGATTCCTCAAATGTATCAATAATCATATCTTAGATCAATATATGAGAAGAAGCCACAACTATGATATAAAAAGGTTAGCATATTTGATCATAAATAAATAAGAATGAAAACAAGGATTGAACAAATCGGATTTTTCGATTAGTTGAGGAAGGTTACAAAAGAACTCTCAACAATAATCTAATTTCTGACAAGTGTTCTCTCAAACAGGAACGTATCTAGAATAATATGGCAATTACAGATCCTTTGAATCCAAGGAGGAGATCTCCTTTTATATGCCAACATACAAACATAATCTGCTAAATTATAGCCTTCAACTCTGACTTTGAGATCAAAATCTTCTRCCTTCACGCTCCTTAATATGTTGAACCGTTCTTGTACGCATGTCAGATTCTGATAGGAACACTTGGAGTGTTGGAACTCTGTGTGCAAGTTAAGGGCGGATGAGACCCAGAGGTTGTGCATTTATATTGCAGAGGCTCTGTGTCTAGAAAGGTAACTCTGCATCAAGTCCTTAATCTTATTGACGCTTAAGACTTGATCGTCCTTGGCTTGAGCATGAACTCTGTATGTGACGTTCTTGCTCTGTATCTGAGTAGCTCTGTCTCTTGGTGACCTCTACATTTGAGCTCTTGTTCCAAGCAGCTTCTAAGACTAAGTCCTATTGACTAGAGTAAGAGGCTTCTTACTTACACTTTTACAAAAAGGGTTCTAACAATATGCCCTTGCTCCAAGTGTCGAAATGAAGCCTATAGAGAAAGGGAAGACGTAAACTTGCACTTGATGCAATATGGTTTCATGCCTGATTATACCATTTGGTGGGGACATGGTGAAACCTATTGCCATGCATCTCATCAAAACATAGATCAATTTTTGAATCCTACTGTAGATCATAATGGAGGCTATTTACAAATGATGAACGATCACATGGTACATGATGCCAAAACATGAGAAGAGCAAACACCTAATCCTTCTGCCTAGGGATTTTATAACATGTTATAAGTTGTTGATGAGCCTTTATGGGATGGGTGTCAATCTTTTTCAAAAATTAGGAGCTGCAACGAGTTTGTTGCATTGGAAGGCGAAATGTAATGTACCCGAGATGACATATAATAGAGTGCTTCCTGTTTTTAAGCGGATGCTACCCGAGGGTGATAAGTTACCCTGTAACTTCTATGAGACGAAGAAGAGTTTGAAAAATCTTGCTCTACCAATATAAAAGATCGATGCTTGCAAAAACCATTGCATGCTATTTTATAAGCATGATTCTGGTTGACCCGTTGTCGAGTATGCAATAGAAGTCGTTACAAGACTAGTAGATGAAAGAAGGTCCCTAGCTTAGTGTTGATGTACTTATCAATTGTTCCAAGACTCCAAAGATTGTTTATGTGTCCAAATACCGTGAAAGAGATGACTTGACATTACGATCATCGGGTGAAACCTGGTGAGATGGTTCATCCAAGTGATGGTGTGGCTTGGATGAATTTTGACATAAGGGATCCTAACTTTGATTTTGAGATCTAGAATATTCGTCTTGGGTTATGCACCRACGGTTTCAACCCAAATAATTCAACTTCGAATCCATATTCACTATGGTCTGTGTTTATTACCATCCAAATTTTACCTCCTTCAATGGCTTTGAAAAATTTATATGTTGAGCTTGCATTGGTCATCCCTGGTAGAAAGAGCCCCGATCAAAATTTGGATGTGTTTCTCAGACTGCTAATAGATGATTTAAAGATGTTGTACATGAAGGGTGTTCTTATGTATGATGTGTATCGTAAGAATAACTACGAGATGAGGGCTATACTACTCTGGATGGTAAGCGACTTCTTGGCTTATGCAATGTTGTCAAGTTAGAGCATGCATGGMAAGTTAGCCTGTCCGTATTGCATGGTGGAGGTGGATTCCTTCCGGTTAAATAATGGAGGGAAATCATATTGGTTTGATTGTCATCGGAGATGGTTACCTATAACACACCCCTTCTTTTGTGATCAAAAAGAATTTATGGCAGGTAACAGGGTGTTAACCGGTCCACCACCTGAGGTAACCGATGAAGAGATCAGGGAGTTCATCCGTCACCTTCCAACTGTTTATGAGGGTTGCCCGTATAGTTCAAAAGATAGAAAAATTAGCGGGTTTCGAACTAATCATAATTAGTTAAAGAGAAGCATCTTTTGGGAGTTGCCATATTGTAAGACGTTGTTCATCTGACACAACCTCGATGTCATGAATATTGAGAAGAACGTTTTTTAAAATCTCTTTAACACCGTCATGGATATGTCAAAAACTAAAGACTATGTAAAAGCGAGGAGGGATGTAGGGATTCATTGTGATCGACGGGATTTGCACATTGCCACGTCACACAACAAAGTAGTGAAACTGAAGTCATCGTACAATTTGAGGAAACAACAAGTAAAACAAGTGTGTGCATGGTTGAAGAAGTTGAAGTTTTCAGACAAGTATGCTTCAAATATAGGGAGTTGTGTGAACCTAGAAGATTCTAGCTTTTATAGCTTCAAGAGTCATGATTGTCATGTGTTTATGCAATGATTGCTTCCTATTGCTTTACGAGGGATGATACTAACTTTGATATGGGATGCAATAACGAAGTTGTGAACAATCTTTCGTGTAATATGTTCAAGGGTGTTACACATAGATGACTTGGCTCCATTGCAAACAAGTATTGTTCAAAAAAAATTCTAGTTGGAAAAGGTTTTTCCACCTGGATTCTCTGATTCAATAGAACACCTCATGACACATTTAACACGTGAAGGTATAAATGGCGGTCCGGTCCAATATAGGTGGATATATCTCTATAAGAGGTGAGTCCCTAATTTTACTTAAATCTAGTACAATATATTCATATAAAACACTCTTTCTGTCCCTAACACGTATTTCATTGCTTATTAAGGAAGCTTGGGTCGTTGAAGAGAATGGTTCAAATAAAGCAAGGGTTGAGGACTCTAGTCGTACCTTGTAAATGAACTTTCTACCTATTGTTCCTTCTATTTTGATCCAACAATAAAAACAAGACATAATCGTAATTCAACTAATCTTAAGTCATGAAACTTTGCCCCAAATATCCCTAGTTGTTCAAAGACCGACGATCGATTAAGCCCATTCAAGGTTCCATCTCATCCACTGTTCGCGAATGGTGAAAAACAAATAATCTGAAATGAACATGACCTAGAGACTATCCATAGATATGTCTTGTTCAACTATGTAGAAGTTCAACCCTTCCAGTCCACCTTTGATGAAAATATTCAACAAACATAATTGAATATTGATGATGTTGAACTTGATAGAATTCGAGAAAAGAGGTTTGTTGACTGGTTCTTGTACCATGTGAGTATCTATATACTGGTCACTAGTATTAACATACAGAATGCAATGGCCTACGTTATGTGTTTCTTACGTATGACATTCTTTTATAGGTCATGTTCAAGTTAAATGACTCAAATGAACAATTGAAATCCCTAGCATGCGGACCAGGCTGTTATGCCACCATGCATTAGGGATACTTTGTGAATGGTTACAAGTTCCATATGGTAACCAATGGATCTGGTCGAGTTACCCATAATAGTGGTATATGTGTCAGGGGGTCCTGCTATGACGAGTGTGAGTCTGACTTCTACGGAATGTTAGATGATGTTATAGATGTGGAGTATTATGGCTCAGTGCGACAGGTAGTTGTCAAATTCAAATGCACTTGGTTTGATACTGCCTCGGGGGTTAGAGTTGACCCTAAACATAATTTGGTAGATATCAAATATAAGTCTAGACTTAGATCCGACTACTCATTCGTTCTAGCATCACAGGCAGGAAAAGTATACTATACTTCATATCCTTCGATGACAAAGAATTTGAAAGATTGGTGGGCAGTTGTGAAGACAAAGTCTTGTGGCATATACGAAGTGTCTGACATGATTAACGATGTTGAAAACAATGATCATGTGGATGGAGAAACATTCTTTCAAATCAACGAAAGGGTAACTCATACAACGTTTGCATTGGGAAACGAGATTGATAATGTTCGTCCCGCTACAAGAGAGGTAAGCATAGATGAAGATGGCGATGAATAGAACGATAATAGGCGACGATATGCCAAGAAATGAAGATAGCAAGGATAAACTGGAATTTGAAGACATAAATGATGATTCAAATGATGAAAATGAACCAATGTTATCTGATCATTCTTCTTATGAGTAGCTTGTTTTTTGTATGCTTATTCCACAATTGTACATGTAATCTGTTGGTCCCAGCCGGATCTACAAGAGTTTATAGATAACAGTTTGTAGAAGGAGGGATGAATACAAACACAGTAACTTTCACTTTTAAAAATTATATATTGATAAAGAAGATCAATATAATTTTTTTTCAGATTGTTTGCGGAAGAGATAGGATACGGAACCTGTCTAAATAATCTAAGATACATACAAAATTACCAATAAGAAAAGACTTGCTACAAGATATAAAGTAAGAAGAAATGTGTTCTTTACTTGTTAAAGTGGATCTTTCTCTTAGATAGAGATTAGAGAAAGAAGTAACTTCATAGGTAAGTTTAGAGTGAGGAAGATGATAACTGAGTGAAGAACTACTTAGCTATTTATTCTCATTGCATTAAATGCAATTCAGAAGATACATGGCACATGGCAAACTTTTATAGGAAGGCTTGTCCTTTGTTACAGTATACAATTCTTTTGACTATATATGAACAGTTCTCTTTCATAAAGTAGGTAAGAACGTTTAGAGTCAAAAAAGTGGCTTTGTACTTTACTGTACTTAGAAAGGTATGGGTTTGTCCTTTGTGTGTAGAAGGACAAGACAAAAACTAATCTTGCTCGACAAGATTCATTTGATCGCTGAACATTAGAATGACGCTAAAAGTCTCATAATTGTTCATTGAATCTTGTGCAGACTTCACACCTGTGTAGACGAGCTTCTTATCACTGAAAACCGCTTCAAATCATGAACTTGCTGGTCTATAATCTTCAGCTTATGTCTTCGACATCGCTGAAGAATCTGTGGTGTGAGTCTTGTCTTCTTGAAGTATATCGGTCTCTGAACGAGTTACAATACATGTTCAGCGATCACTGAACAGACTCAGTGATGATCGCTGAAACTGAATACAGAGAAAATACACTTCAATAGATAAAAGTGATCATCATCATCAAATCATTGAGAGAGAGGATCAACATAATCGCTATTTGTCATTATCTTTTCTTATTATAGAATTTAATGTTTTTTTTTCAGGAGATGTCATTCCGAAAGCGCAGTAGAGGCCATCATGGTAGTAGAGGTAGCCCCATGTCTGGTAGGGGCAACAACTCTGCTGGCGGGCGTGGCGACCTGTGCGCCGATGACATTGTGGAGTTCATGAAGAACGACCTTCAAGATATAGATGAATAAGAGGTGGAGGCCCCAGCTTTGACTAGTTCAGGGTCAGGGAGAGTCCCCAACCATGAGATGTCGACACTTAGTCATCCGAGCTAGCGACCATATCTTTATTTTTTAAGCAACGGGTAAGAAGATGTGGTATAAGACTTTGTATTAAACAATAAAATAATATGAATGTCTTTTGTGTTGTATATATTGTTTTAATTGTGCATGTTTAAATATGCCCATGTTAGCCGGGAGGTGACGGCTATATTCAAGTCTTCCTTTGTTGTTTTATGGCATAGATGGAAGGAAGTCCCCCGAGAAGCCTGCGACTTGATGTTCCAGCACTTTCGGGTTGGTGTACCATTTTAATGTTACTATACATATAAGGTTATTGTTTTACATTGATAAAAATATTGTGTATGTAGGCTAAGTTCCAGTTGGAACCAGAGCTGGATGACATGTTTCGTGATTTATGGACCAAAGTCATGCATAATAGGTACTTAGAATGGATGAGCACTGCACGTGACTAGGCCATGGCACATGCCTATCCTGGTGCTCAGCAATAGCACGGTGAGGAATTCTCATGGATTAGATTACACCATCCTATATGGATCCTAGAGAGGTTTTGGATTCAGATGATTGACCAGGTATGTATCTCTATTGTGAGCTTTATGAATTACCATGTGTTTTGTACCGTCTTATGTGTGTGTTCTATTTTTAACAGGTTTAGGATACCGACCCTTGGAAAATGAAATCCATGATCAATAGGACCAATCGAACACAAAGTTTGAGGGGGTGTCGTCCAGGCACACCGGGGGATCGATCAGTATTGCACAACATCGAGATAGCATGGTGAGTSTATAGTGTATAATTCGTTTTTTATGATTACTAACAACCTAACCTAATTGTCTAATGTAGGCACAGGTATTGGGCCATGAGTCGACTGCTACTAAGGTGTTTGAACGCACTCACTACACGAATCGGATATTCGATCAAGGTTCTTTTGGCCCGCCTACTGATCCTTCTTAGTTCAGTTACCCCAAAGCTGCTAGGTATCAAGTAAGTTTAAGAAGATATATTTTAATACACATAGTGATGCTATTAGTTTGGGCTGCCATTGTTGGGTAGACGTTAGGCTAAGTAGAATGGTTGAGAATGTGACTACCATTGGGATTTAGAATGCTTTAGTTGTAAAAACAGGCATTAGATATGTTTGATTTATAGTTGTTATGCTGCTGAAATTTCTACATATAACCTCACCCGTTTTGGTGTTTGTGAACCATAGGAGCGATTTCAATCGTTACGGGGTGAGTCACAGTCTAGTACCGACACCCCTCCCCCTGATGTGGCATCTCTTTGGAGCAAAGTGTTGGAGGACAGACGAAGGGCTGCATCTTTGGCTTCAAAACCTCCCAAGATCCCTCTTATGCTATGACGGGTAGATGTAGCAGTAACACCAGGAAATCATACAAGTCAACAACAGAGGTATGTTGGTTATATTGTTATATACTGTTTCATTACTTTCATTGCAAACAAATTACTAATTTTTTTGAATATTGAATATTTATAGGTAGCGGAGTTGAGAGAGAAGTTGACAAGGGTAGAGGAGGAACTGGAGACCGAACGGAAGAGTAGGGGCGGATTTGGAGGCCGAACAGGCCAAACATGCTGCTACATTAGCCAAATAGGTCGCCTTATAGGAGCATTTTTTTTACATTTATGTGGCAGTCAGAACACGTTTTCCCCCTCCCCTACCTCCCGATAGTTAGATTGTATTTTAAATTTTATGAATTGGATATTTTTAAATTGTATGAATTGGTTAGTTTTAATTTGTTCATAGTTTTGGTTTGTTATTTTATTGCCGGATTTTGTATAAATAAATACATGAATTATGTAATTATAAATTATTTATTTTTAGATTAATAAACATCAGCAAGGGATTAGCGAGGGAAAATCCTTCGCTAAAAGTCCCTCATTGATCTGTCGTTGAAAGATTTCTTCACTGATTCGTCGCTGAAAGTCTCCCTCGTTGATCCGTCGCTGAAAAGTTCCCTTGCTGATATGTTGCCGAAAGTTTCCCTCGTTGATCCGTCCTTGATCCACCGCTGAAAGTTTCCCTCACTGATCCGTCATTGAAAGGTTCCCTCATTGATCTGTCACTGAAAATCTCCTTCGCTGACTCGTCACTGAAAGTTTCCCTCGTTGATCCGTTGCTGAAAGATTCCTTCGCTGATCCGTCGCTTAAAATATCCGTTGCTGATCCATCGCTGAAAGTTTCCCTCGTTGATCCGTCGCTGAAAGTTTTTCTCATTGATCCGTTGGTACATTCTGTCATTGATAACCTTACCTATGAGCTTTTAAGCGACAGACTATCAGCGACGGAAGACCTCTTTAGTGACGGATCAGCGACGGAATTTTCCATCGCTGATACTCTTCATTTTTGTAATGGTTTTAGATATGATTATTTTTATCCATGTTTTTGACGTTGTTTTTGGTGTATGTATGTACCAATGACTTGATGTTTCAGATGTTGACTATTATCCATATTTTGTTGCTTTGGATACTTGAGTTTTATCCATGTTTCCGATATTTGAATATTAAACTTCATTTACGTTGCGTGAGTATTGGGTTTTGGTTTTCTATTAAAATGGTCGTTTGGATTATTAAGTTTTCATCACGAAGATGGCGGGTTTTGGAAAGATGTTGCTTTTACGATAAAGACATTTCATTTGAGAAACTATGATTTAAATAAGCAACATTTCAGTTTTACCGTTTTGTAATTATGATGAAAACTGCTCGAACTCAGTAGGCCGTAAGCCTAACATTTTTTTTTCTTATCGACATGTACATCAGGTTCTCATGGGGGACGGTATTAGTGACATTTGAGCAAAGTCGAGTACTAGTTAGAAACTGATGAAAGACTTAAATATGTGGGATATTATCGTACCGTTGGAGATATCGGCTTTTGGTGAGAGTTATAGTAACACCTGTCTTATATTATCTAGTTTATTTTTACGTTAGATATTAAGTCGTTGACTTGGGCTTTATTATATCCTTGTATGTAAGTATACAAAAGTTTCAAGAGGAACTATATTGACTTTAGTGTTTTGACGGAAATTTTAATTTAGTGGTTGTTTCCAAATTTTGGGGTGTTACAATATATGCATAATATGACATTTGGTTTAATTGATCGCTATCACCTGCCACCACCACCACCAACAACCACCGCGAACCACATGTACAATCACCACCTCCACCTCCTCCACCTCCATATCCACCACTATCGGTTGCCACCACTATCTACCATCTATACGTCCCACAACCACGATGTTAACCACAATGACCATCAACCACCGCCCATCCTATCACCACCACAACCGACGACCACCTCCACTACCATCAGCTACCTACCACCGTCCATCACCACCTCTACCTCCACCATTATCATTGCCACCACCGTCAACCATCTTTTCTCCGCACACCAGTAACCATCATATAAAATCGTTTAACAAAATTTAGGGGAACTTGTCCAGCTTGGTCTTGTCTAGTTCTAATCGTAGTAAAAGCATACAAATAACTTGTCCTCTTCAGTACTATCCATTCATTTTCTCTTCTCCAGTCTAGTCAAACTACATACCAAACTCTATCAAAATTATGTTTTAGATCAAGTAATTGCTTAGATATTGCTCAATACAACAAAATTACGTTATAGGTTTATAGGACGTTTTCGGACGCCATAACAAGTTTTTTAGGACACTTTAAACATAAAACGTCGTATTAACTATTTTATAGGACAATTTTGAGAAGTGTCCTATAAACACATCTTTTTATAGGACGCTTATTTTTATACAACATTGTTTCAAATAGTATCCTATAAAATAACTAATACGATATTTTATTTTAAAAATGTCCTAAAAAGTTTGTTAAGACACTTAAAAGCGTCCTATAAACCTTTTACAACACCTAGATAGGACACTTTAGTGTTTTGTCCTATAAAAACGGTCTATTAGAATAGTTAATCAATTTTGACGTCCAATAAACCTAATCTTTTGGTAGTGGCTCCATGATGGGCTTCACGTGGTGGATGCAATATATCAAGTTGTCTTAATATTTTTTCTTCAGATTTATAAGAAAGTTTTAATTACATCTCGTTGCATTATGTGATACATTCTAATCAAGATTTCATAAGTTATATGTTTAACTTTACAAAGCAATGAAAATCGATGAAATGGACGGTGTTTGTTTTCTTTCTTATTATAAAAACATCATATGATCTGTTAAGACTTAATTATCACCAACCATCATCGCCAGATAAATGGTAAGAGTATGCTTGTGACGTGGGTTACCATAAACACTACTCTTCATTGACCTTGCTTTAATTTGCACTTAAAATCGACGAGAATCAAACCATACTTCTTGGAACAAATGAGTATTAAATATCAAAGGGTTGACATTTTCATGAGATTAGAGGAGCAAAGAGGCTATAAATACACCATACCAGTTCAACATTTTCAAACTCAAGAATTCACTGTAAACCTTCTTCTTCTTTGAAAATGGCGATTCCAGTTATTGACTTCTCAAAGCTGGATGGCGAAGAGAGAGCTATGGCATTGGCTCAGATAGCAAATGGATGTGAAGAATGGGGATTCTTTCAGGTACCAATCTAGCATATAATTTTTTAATAAGTTCAACAAATATATATATATATATATATATATATATATATATTTTATGGTTCCCATTTGTTATGGTCATATATATATATATATAAAGAGAGGGGGAAGGTTCAAACGAGAACGCTAACTATTTAATAAAACAAGAAAAATATCGTTAACGTACAAAATCACATGTGATTTTGTAGTAAATGGAAGCAGACGACTTTTGAGACCACTTAAGTCGCAGCGTAAAGTCGTTTAGATCATGTATGATTTGTTACGTAAATCATATATGATTTTGTACGTTAACGATTTTTTTTATTGTTTTTCTTAAATAGTTAGCGTTCTCGTTTCAACCTGCCATATATATATATATATATGTACACATGTATATATATGTATATATATATATATATGTATGTATGTATGTATATATATATATATGTTCACTGAGATAAGCATTGTGTCAATAGTTGGTGAATCATGGGATCTCGGTGGAGCTTCTGGAGAGGGTGAAAAGGGTGACCTCCGAGTGCTACAAGTTAGAGAGGGAAGATAAGTTTTTCAAGAAGTCAGCACCAGTAAAGCTGTTAAAGGAGTTGGTAGAAAAGAAAAGCGGAGACAAGCTCGAGAACATCGACTGGGAAGATGTATTCCTCCTCTCCGATGATAACGAATGGCCACCAAAGACCCCAGGATTCAAGTAAGCATCAACACTACATATTTTTTCACGAAAAGACTATTTGAACATCAAGATTTCATATCAAACTTATAAACAAAACTAAAAAAACAGGGAAATCATGACCGAATACCGAGCAGAACTGAAGAAACTGGCAGAGAAGCTAATGGAAGCCATGGATGAAAACTTGGGCATACCAAAAGGGTACATTCAGAAGACTTTTAATGGTGGAGATGGAGAAAAGGCCTTCTTTGGGACGAAGGTCAGCCATTACCCACCTTGCCCTCATCCGGAGATGGTGAATGGTCTGCGGGCACACACTGATGCTGGAGGTGTCATACTTCTATTCCAAGATGATGAGGTTGATGGGCTGCAAATTCTTAAAAACGGTGAATGGATCGACGTTCAACCAATACCGAACTCTATTGTGATTAATACGGGTGATCAAATAGAAGTATTGAGCAACGGAAGATACAAGAGTGTTTGGCACCGCGTTAACGTGATACCGAACGGTACTAGGAGATCAATAGCTTCATTCTATAATCCTTCCTATGATGCAACCATAGAACCTGCAACCCAACTCATCAAGAAAGAAAACAAAGAGGTTAAATACCCCAAGTTTGTGTTTGGTGACTATATGTCTGTCTATACTAAACAAAAGTTTCTTCCAAAAGAACCGAGGTTCAAAGCTGTGAGAACTGTGTGAATGGCAACTTCAAAGAACTAACCAACGTCACACTATCTTTTCTTCTCTTCTCCAAGTTAACTTGAAGGATAGTGCACAAAGTTTTATTGGCCATTTTATTGTACTTAATTTCTGCGTAATTAGAAATCTTTCTGGATGTAAAACGTACCGAGTGACGTACGTAACTTGTAAGGATAGCATATTGATGGCTTTTGGTGATCCAAACAAATTAATACCAAATATTATATTCAAATCTATCGTTGACCTTTAGTTAATTACTTCAGTAATTAATCTCTTTGTATTTATTTATTAACTGCAATCAAGAAGTAGGGAAGACATGGGGTGGGTCTTGGATCTAGAGTTTGTCTAAGCTTTCTTCGATTATTGATTTAACCCCTCTATATACATAGGAGTTAAATTAACTAACACAAAAATATTACAAATTCGTATCACTACAAAAAAGAGGAGTATCCGCTGGAAAATTCCATCGCTAAAGGCATGATTCGTCACTGATCTGTCGTCCCGTCTGTCGGTTAAAAGCTAGTAGGTAATGTTATCAGTAACGGATCAGCGACGGATAGTATTTGCGATGGATTAGCGATGGATACTTTCAGCGACAAATACTTTCAGTGTGACGGATTAGCGAGAGAAATCTTTCAGTGACGGAACCTTTCAGCGAAGATAGTTGCAGCGACGGATAATTTTAGCGACGGATTGGCGAGGGACCAAAAACTTTTAGCGATGGATATTCCGTAGCTAATTCATTGCTAATTTTTAATAACTTCAAAATAAATAATTTATAATTACATAATTCCTATATTTACACTACTAGAAAACCAGGTATCATCGACGAATATCAGCGAGGGAAATTTTCCCTCGCAGATCAGCGAGGGAAATGCCAAAAAACTCATTCCCTCGCTGATCCCTCGCTGATCTGCGAGGGAAATTCCAAAAAAATAATTCCCTCGCTGATCCCTCGCTGATCTGCGAGGGAAAATTTCCCTCGCTGATCAGCGAGGGATTAGCGAGGGAAATTCCAAAAAATTAATTCCCTCGCTGATCCCTCGCTAATTTGCGAGGGAAGTTTCTTCTACAAAATCCCTCGCTGATCCCTCGCAAATCAGCGATGGATCAGCGAGGGAAATGACAAAAATTCAGAATCCCTCGCTGATTTGCGAGGGATCAGCGAGGGATTTTTCTATTTTTCATATTTTCTCATTTTTATGTATTATATGTACATATTTTTATGTGTTGATATCGTATGTATTAATGTCATGTGTTGTTTGTGTGTGTGTGTGTATATATATATATATATGTTGTGGTTGCTAACCGCGATATATGCATGTGTTATAAGTATATATACCCGTCGTGAGGGAAAATGATATACATTCACATATACACATACGTTTAAACATATATATATTCATCCATCCAATCGTGGTTAGCAACTAGTACACATCGTGTATATATGTGTATATATAAATGACCGACGGGTATATATACATATAACACATACAACGTCGTGTGAACATATATGTTTATAACACGGGCTAACGGGTATATATACTTATAACACATGCATATATATATATATATATATA
>NW_020200926.1:66105-68957 GCF_001531365.2 Cynara cardunculus var. scolymus
GCGAGGGATCAGCGAGGGAATTTGCAGAAGAAATTTCCCTCGCAAATCAGCGAGGGATCAGCGAGGGAAATGACCAAAAATCAGATTCCGTCGCTGATCCCTTGCAGATCAGCGAGGGAAATGACAAAATTCACTTTCCCTCGCAGATCCCTCGCTGATCTGCGTGGGATCAGCGAGGGATTTTTCTATTTTTTCTATTTTCTCATTTTTATGTGTCATATATACGTATTTTTATATGTTGATGTCGTATGTATGCATGTATATGTGTTGTTTGTATATATATAAATATATATACATATGTGTGGTTGCTAACCGCGATTTTTATTATATGCACACATATGCGTGTGTTATAAATTTATATATCCGTCGTCCCGTGTTATATATATATATATATATATATATATATATATATATGTTTACACAATGTTGTAATTGTTATATGTATATATACACATGTATACATGATATATATAGATGTGTGGTGGTTGTAACCACGATTTGATTGATGTTTATATACTCGTCGAGTCGGTTTTATTAGGCTTTATTGGRTTTTATTGGACCTAAATGAGATTTATTCGGTTATGAACCGGGTATTGATTTTAACGTTTTTTAGGACCGAGACCGGTTAAGACCGGAACCGGTTATGTAACCGGTTACAGGACCGGCCCGGCCCGGCCCGGCCCGGTCAACAAAAGTCATAGATGTATATATATATAACAAAACATATTTTTAAACGTATTTATAAATTAAACGTATTTATTTTTAATATGTTATTAATATGTTATTTTTAATATGTTATTTTTAATATGTTTTATATAAATATGTTTAAAAATATGTTTTGTTATATATGTATACGTTTAATGCGACTAAATATCTTTTGTTATATATATATATATATGTATATAAATTTATTAATTACCAAAAATTTGAAAAAAAAAATTATTTTTTTTGCAAAGGACCGGCCGTAACMGGTTATGGGACCGGAACCGGGACTGGACGGCTTAACCGGTTATGGAGTTTTCATCGGGATCGGTTATAGATGGTTTTTGTCGCGATTAGAACCGCCCGTTAAATGGGTTAAGCCCCGGAAAAAAAAAATTAAGAAAATAGAACAATTCTCTCGCTGATCCCTCACTCAGCGAGGGAATTTGATTTTTGCAAATTCCCTCGCTGATCCCTCGCTGATCTGTGAGGGATATGTTTTTTGCCAATTCCCTCGCTGATCCCTCACAGATCAGCGAGGGATCAGCGAGGGAACTTGCAAAAATTAAATTCCCTCGCTGATCCCTCGTTGATCTGTGAGGGATCAGCGAGGGAATTGGCAAAAAAACATATTATATATATATATATATATATATACCGATTTCATATAGAGAAAAAGTGGGTCAGCATTTGCGACGGAAAGGATCCGTCGCTGATTTAAGGTCAGCTTTTGCGAGGGAATTTATCCGTCGCTGATTTTTTTTTACAATACCTAGGTTACGCCTCTTTCTCCAATGTTTTTAACTTTACAGTGTATAACACTGCACACTTTTTTACAGATCGAGATCGAGAGAGAGAGAGAGAGAGAGAGCGATATCGAGATCGAGAGAGTGAGAGAGAGAGCGATATCGAGATCGAGAGAGTGAGAGAGAGAGAGAGAGCGATATCGAGATCGAGAGAGAGCGACAGGTTTCGGTTTCCGTCTAAAGCATCGCCGACGGCTGCCGTCCTCGCCGTGGCCGACCAATGCCGTCCTCCCCTTTGCGACCACCACAGCTGCGTCGCGCCCACCGTCGTCCTCGCCGTCCTCGCCGTCGTCGCCCACCGTCAACCTCACTGTCCTCGCCGTCGTCTTCACCGTCGCCGGAGTCGCCGTCCCTGTTCCGACCAGATTGACAACAGGTCTGTATTTAGGTATGATTTATGGCAGTTTAGAAATTTAAGATGCTTCAAATGTGTTTGTAAAATGTGTTTGTAAAATGTGTTTGTAAAAAATGTTTGTAAAATGGTCTTGTATGTTTACAATTGTATGGTATGATTTATGGTAGTTTAGAAATTTAAGATGCTTCAAATACATTTGTAAGTTTGTAAAATGTGTTTGTAAATGTGTTTGTAAAATGTGTTTGTAAATGTGTTTGTAAAATGTATTTGTAAAATGTGTTTGTAAGTTTGTAAAATATGTTTGTAAGTTTGTAAAATGTGTTTGTAAAATGGTCTTGTATCTATGTAATAGATAATAGATTAGAAAATAATGATGACATTAGTTGTATGTTTAAAATTAGAAAATGTGTGTTTGTTGATTGTATGTTTGGAATTGTATGTTTAAAATTGTACGTATTTTAGATTACATTAACTTCGTTGGTTATGTTTATTGTTTGTTAAATTAGGCTTGATTATATATATATATATATATATATATATATATATATTTGTAGTTGGGTTGCCAATTATTGGGCAAACGTTAGGTTTGATTAATTTGGAAATATTCATTTTATAGCCGTTATGCCGGCGAAATTTTTTAAAACATAGGCTTCTTTACTTGTCCACCACCTGAATCCAACTATTTGTGTCCCATTTTGGAAATATGTGATTGCTTTTTTGATATTTAAATAATCATATTTATAAGTTGTGTTCGTTTCAAAAGTTCGTTTATACTATTTGTGTCCCATTTGGTTTTGTTGGTTGCTTTATTTGATGGTTAGATATATTTACTCGTCTCATAAATGAGAAACCCTCAAATTTGTTTTTGTTATATAATTAATAACCTTTGTGCATCTTCTTTATGATGGTTAATAAAGAAAACGTACGTATCTTAGGCTTCTTTAACTTCGTTCTACAATGTTTATGCTTTGTTAAATTTTACATATTCG
>NW_020200926.1:76020-103342 GCF_001531365.2 Cynara cardunculus var. scolymus
AAAGATTGGTGGGCAGTTGTCAAGACAAAGGCTCGTGGCATATATGAAGTGTCTGACATGATTAACGATGTTGAAAACAATGATCATGTGGATGRAGAACAATTCTTTCAAGTCAATGAAAGGGTAACTCATACAACGTTCTCATTAGGAAACGAGCTCGATGATGTTCGTCTTGCCACAGGGGAGGTAAACATACTCCATAATATAAATGAAGATGATGTGGCAACGAATCGAACGAAGATAGCGAAGATGAACTAGAATTTGAAGATATAGATGATGATTCAAATGATGAAGATGAACCGATGTTATCTGATCATTCTTCTGATGAGTAGMTTGTCTTCTGTATGCTTATTTTACAGTTGTACATATATAATCGCGATTTGTCATTATCTTTTTTCATGATATAATATAATGTTTGTTTTTTCAGGAGATGTCATGCCGAGAGCGTGGTAGAGGCCATCATGGGAGTCGTGGCAGCCCCATGTCTGGTAGGGGTAGCAATTCTGCCCGCACCGATGACATTGTAGAGTTTTCGGACACCGCTTTTTGCGGTTTAGATGAGCAAGAGGAGGCCATGGCGGCCCCAGCTTCGACARGTTCGGGGTCAGGGAGAGGCCCCAACATAGAGATGCTGACACCGAGTCATCCGAGCCACCGAAGACATCTGTCTTTGTTAGGCCATGGGTAAGTAGATGTGGTGGTATAAGACTTTGTATTACATAATAAATTAATATGATGTCTTTGTGTTGTAAATATTTGTTTAATTGTACAGGTTTAAAGATGCCCATGTTATCCGAGAGATGACGACTATCTTCAGGTCTTCCTTTGCTGGTCCGTGGCATAGATGGAAGGAAGTACCTCAGGAAGCACGTGACTTGATGTTCCAGCGTTTTAGGGTTGGTGTACCATTTTAATATAATTATACATACAAGGTTATTGTTTTTACATTTATACAAACATTGTGTGTGTAGGCTAAGTTCCAGTGGGAACCTGAGCTGGATGACACGGTTCATGATTTATGGACCAAATCCATGCACAACAGGTACTCTGATTGGATGAGCTTTGCACGTGATTGGGCCGTGGCACAGGCCTATCCTGGTGATCAACAATGGGATGGTGAGGACTTCTCACGGATTAGATTACACAATCCCGTATGGATACCAGACAGGTTCTGGCTGCAGATGATTGATACGGTATGCATCTCTATTGTAAGCTTTTCGAACTGCCATGTGTATCGATTTTCGCCTTATATATGTGCTATGTTTTTAACAGGTCTGGGATACCGAGGCTTGGAAAAGGAAATCCAGGATCAATCGGGCCAATTGGAACACCGAGTTTGAGGGGGTGTCRTCCAGACACACTGGGGGTTCGATTAGTACGGCACAACATCGAGACAGGATGGTGAGTATCTAATCTTTTATAAAAATGTAATTCATTCTTTATGGTAGTAACAACTTAACCTAATTGTCTAATGTAGGCACAAGTAATGGGTCGTGAGCCTACTGCTACTGAGGTGTTTGAGCGCACTCACTGCACGAACCGGAAGTTCAATCAAGGTTCGTCYGAACCGCCTACCGATCCTCCTCAGTTCAGTTACCCGAAAGCTGYTAGGTATCATGTAAGTTTTCTAAAACCATTACTTTGGTTAATATATACGTTTGGTAGGTTTAAGGTAATATATTTCAATAAACATAGTGATGCTATTAGTTTGGGCTRCCATTGTTGGGCAGACGTTAGGCTAAGTAAGTAGGTTGAGAATGCGACTTCGAACATTGGTATTATTAGAATGCTTAGTTGTTAAATACATGCATTGGTTATGTTTGATTTACAGTCGTTATGCTGCTGAAATATATACATACATAACCTCCCTCGTTTTTGTTTTGGTGAACCATATGAGCGATTTCAATCGCTTAGGGGTGAGTCACAATCTAGTACCGACAGCCCTCTCCCTGATGAGGCATCTCTTTGGGAGCAAAGTGTCGGAGGACGGAAGAAAGGCCGAATATTTGGTTTCGGGACCACCCAGGACCCCTCTTATGCTATGACGGGTAGATGTAGCAGTAGCGGGTCATCATACGAGTCAAGAGCGGAGGTACGTTGGTTATATTGTTATAAACTTTTTCTTTACTAAAATTGCGAACAAATTACTGATTTCGAAGAATATTGAGTATTTACAGGTAACGGAGTTGAGAGATAAGTTATCAAGGGTAGAAGAGGAACTCGAGACCGAACGGAAGAATAGGGCAGATTTGGAGGCCAGACAAGAGGCCTCGGCAGCTGAACAGGCCAGACAAGCTGCTGCATTAGCCCAACAGACTGCTGCATTAGCCCAACAGGCCGCATTATCGGAGCATTTTGCTGCGTTTATGCGGCAGTCAAGATACGTTTTCCCACCTCCCCCAAATCCCGATAGTTAGATTGTATGTATTCGAAGATTAAATTGTATGAATTGAATATTTTAAATTGTATGAATTGGTTAATTTTGTTCACATATTTGGTTTGTTTATTATTATTTTAAGGTTTTTTAAAAATAAATACAGGATTTATGTATTTTTAAAAAATTTATTTTTTAATTTTTTACAATTTAGCGACGGATTAGCGAGGGAAAATCCGTCGCTGAAAGTGCTTGAATTTCCCTCGCAAATCCGTCGCTGAAAGTTCCCTCGCAAATTCGTCGCTGAAAGTTCCCTCGCAAATCCNCAAATCCGTCGCTGAAAGTTCCCTCGCAAATCCGTCGCTGAAAGTTCCCTCGCAAATCCGTCGCTGATCCGTCGCTAAATCATCCCTCGCTAATCCGTCGCTGAAAGTGTCCGTCGCAAATCCGTCGCTGAAAGTGTCCGTCGCAAATCCGTCGCTGATTTTCGTCGCTGATAGCATTACCTACGACTGTTTGACCGACGGAGTATCAGCCACGGATCAGCGACGGAGACCCCTTTCAGCGATGGATCAGCGAGGGAAATTTCCCTCGCTGATACCCAGCATTTTTGTAGTGTTATTTATACAAACTCTGGCCATAAAATAACAAACTATGAACAAATTAAAACTAACCAATTCATACACTTTAAATATCTAATTCATACAATTTAATATTCAAATCCATACAATCTAACTACCAGAAGGTGGGGGAGGAKGGAAAACGTATCCTGACTTCCGCATAAACYAAAAAAAAAATACTCCGATAACGCAATTTGTTCGGCTAACTAGACAGCATGTCTGGCCTACTCGGCCTCCAAGTCTGTCCTACTCTTCCGTTCAGCCTCCATCTCAGTCTGATGGCATTTCTCGCCCAGTCGTGCCTCCTCATCTACCTTTGCCAACTTCTCTCTCAACTTCGCTACTTGTAAATATTCAATATTCGACAAAATCAGTAATTTATTCATAATGAAATATAACCAACGTATACTGTTGAATCGTATGATCTCCTAATGTTACATCTACATCTACCAGTCATAGCATAATGGGGATCCTAGAAGGTCCCAAAACCAAAAAGACGACCCTTCTTCTGTCCTCCAACACTCTACTCCCAAAGAGATGTCTTATCAGGGGGAGGGGTGTCGGTACTAGAATGTAACCCATCCCTAAGCGATTGAAATCGCTCCTATGTACCAAGACACCAAAATACAAAGAACCAATAACTACTAAGTGTTGCTAAGATAGAGGAACAAATCAGTGGGTCATCACCAAATCAATAGGTGACCCAACAATCTCCCCTTATTTGATAATGACACAAACATTTAGAAAGAAAGAAATACAAGATACACAAACTCTAGAATTTTGTGAGAAGAAAAACTTATAAATTTTGTGACCTATGTACATATTCTTTTTAGGTTCTTTTCTCTCCTTTTTTTTATTTTTTTTTATTTTTGTTTTTTTAACCGTAAACGTATATACAAAACAAATAATGAATCAGAGAAAAGTAACTAAAGAATGAAAGAAAATTAAAGTAAATACTGAAATATCAAATGCATTTAAACTAGACAATGAATTTTAATACTTAGAATGAAGAAAGTAGTTCAAGAAGAATAAGTCACATAGAAAAACTAGCAGTCATCGTCTACTTCCATAACATCTCTATCAGCAACTGCAAGAACATTTTTTTTCTTTAGTTCATCTGAGATCAGCGTATAAAAGACTCTTCCGGCTTCACCAATTTTGATTATACTGAGTATCACGCATAGAAGCTGAGAAACAGGTATAGGTATCTCAGAAGCTCGAAAATCTGATAGAGCTTGTGAGATACAAGATTGAGAATCTGATAGAGCTTGTGAGATACGAGACTGAGAATCTGATAGAGCAGTCATGCGAGCAGCAAGAGAATCAATCGTATCTCTAAAAGCTGTAAAAGCAAGGCCATGATCTTGCAAGGCGGCACTGTGCTGGCGCATCTCAGAAGTAAAGCTGGAGGCAAAGAAGTCCAATCTCCCAGATAAATCATAGCTGAAAGAGGCCTATTGAGAAAGAAGTAGCTGACACTGAGATGAGAACCCTCAAAACATGTCTACCACCTCAGTAGCTAGGGCATATATCACCTCAAGATGGGAGGGAGCTGAGAACTGAGAGCCCGATGTAAGAGGGGGCCTTGAAGGAGAAACAACAGCTGAAGTAGGTGAGCAAACTTTGATTCGGCTTGCTGACCCACTCGGAGAAGAACCACCAACACTCTCAGTACTATCGACGCCCTAAGAGTCACCGATGGGTGTATCGCTGATGTCGGCGTAAGGCTCAACATCTGTATCAGCGATATCGGCGTGAGGCTCAATATCTGTATCAGCAACACTGGCAAGAGGCTCAGTGTCTGTATCACCGACATCTGCATGAGTCGGGTCGCCGATTACCACTGTAGTAGAGGTAGTAGGCTAATAAGGCTCACCACCTACATCCATAAGGAGATAATGGAGAAAAGGGATGTCATTATCAGACGGTGCTGAGAAATCATCCATCCGTGCAATATCATCAAAATCATCGATCGCGGGTGATAGGTCATGAACATGTGGAGGAGATGAAGGACCTCGGAAAGAGGAGGTATCCGAGTCATCACCAAGTTTGTGTAGAGACGCCAAGGTGGAGTGATGTGGGATCCCCGTATGTACAACAGTGTCCTGTTGAAAGGGCACTTAGGAGCTTGGGGTGTATAATAGATGTCCTGGGCTCAGTAAGACCAACTTCAACAACCTTAGACTGTTGAGAGTCCCTAGTTGGAGATGTGTTTTTAGCCCTTTTTGGCTTCTTGGTCTTCTTAGAGGAAGAGCCAACAGTGGATAATCTAGAGTGACTCCACTTTGAGTGAGAGGGTTAACAAGCGAGGTGAGACTCCGAAGGCGCTTTCGAAGTCATAGCCTCAGAAGCAGATGCGAAGGATAGGGAAACAAAGTTATCAGCCAGCCATCTCCTGATAGAGGAGGCGGCCTCTTTTGAGGCACTAGCTGAAGAAGTAGAAGGAGGAGGGGCCACTGACATGGAGGAGTGTTGGGTGACCGAAGCAACATGAGGATGGTCCCCAGCTACTGTGGTCATAGAGCACTCTCCCCATACAGGGTGAGAAGATGTGACAAAAGAAACCATACCTAATGGAAGAGGAAGATCATTAGACAATGATGCCTTCTTCAAAGTCTAAATGCTAACTTGAGATACTTAAGGTCATAGAAATTTTCGGTATCGGCCGGCATACGTGACCCAAGTTTGTTAGCAATCATCATGGATAAAAATCTAATGGAAGGCATAGGAGAGCATTTGGCACTATCCATCTTATTTACCAATTCCCTAAAAAATAACCAGCAAAGTCAATTTTTCTCTAGAAAATAAGTGCATGAGCTACCTGGGTGACGTTAGTGGGTGACTGATCCATTCCTTTAGTTTTGGAACTCAAACATTAAATAAGATGAGAGAAGAAAAAGTTATAAAAACCACCCATATTCTTTCTATAAAGAGTGTTGTGTTTTATCAAAGCAGGGTTTTGCACATAGCCCATAGTGGAAGCAACAATACGAAGGTTATCAACAGACACAAGCTCATCATAAGAGGAGTAAGAAGGAAGATCCAACACTCTTCTTAGATCATCAACAGTAAATGATACATCATTATTTGATAAAAACAGTTGCATGCACAGCTTTGGTAGAAGCATCATATACGCAAGTAGCCCAAAAAGCACGTAGTAGAGATTTGCTCATCTTTGGAGAATAGGTAAAAGCTTTGAAAAGAGGGCACTTACATAAAAATTAGATGATGATGATATAGAAATCTGGATACTTGTCATTGTGATCCAGCAATGCCACAAAATTGCACGAAGAAAATGTAACACTATCAACAGTGAGGGAAACAGATTTCTTAACCTTGGGAGCTTTAAAGTGAGTTCCACCTTTAGAAGCCATGGATGGTGAATCTTGAAAACACACAGTAAGGTTTAGAGGAAATGAGAGGTTGAAGAGGTTTTAAAAGGGAGAAGGGAGGAGGTAAAGGTACTGTGGGTGATAAGGTGTAATCTTAAGAACCCAAAAAGTCAAATGAATTGACAAGGCAAAAAAAATAGGTGGGAAGATAGGGGTGTGGGGTGTTGGATTACGGAACACAAGTATTAGGTGGATGGGGTGTGATGTAGGTAGGGGAGAGGGTATAGGATGTGAAGAAAAAATTGGTCGGGGATGGGTGTTAAATCCGGAAGGGGGAAGTGAGAAAAGGGCGGTGGCGTGAGACAGGCCGAACGTGTGAGACTGGCCAACTGGCACACTGGATGGTGCGATCAGACACGCCGAGGGACAGCGGTGGCAGGAGGTTTGGTGGGTTAGCAGACGGCGCACATTCGGTGTCGAGCAGCATGTGGGAGACAAGCCGACGGCACAGAGGTCGGTCGGTGGCTAAGGATCGGCGTGAGTGGGGATGCGGCGGGGATGCGGCACACAGGGCGGTGCACAGGATGACGAAACTGCGAGAAGGAAAGGGAGAGAGGCCGAAGGGATTCGGTTTGTGTGGTTTCGATGGGGAGAGATGTGAGAAAAAATGGTTTAAAAAGGGTTCGGGTTGCGAGGAGATCGGCTTGGGGGAGAAGTCGTAGGATAGATGAGAGAGAGAGAGAGAGAGAGACAAAGACCGATTGGTAATGGGATAAAGGAGAGGTGAGAAAGGGGTTTTAAAGAGGAAAAGGGGGAAGGGGAGGCCGAATAGGAGGGTTCGGCTTGATGATCGTCTCGGCTTAAGGAGGGAAAGGGGAGGGTCATCGAAAGAAGAGAAAGATAGTGAGAGTCGGTTTAGGAGGGGCTTGGATTGAGGGAAAAAGATAGAGGGAGTGATCGTTTTGAGGGTTCGGTGAGAGGGAGAGTAAGGGAAGCCGAAGGATCGGCTTGGGTAATCGGGGTTAAACAAGCGAAGGATCGGTTGCAAATGAGCGATTAGTGGGTGTGTGCAATCGGTTTGAGGTGGTCGGCGAGCGGCTTAAGGTAAGAAGGGGCGTTAGGGTTGGTGAGGATCGGTGTGTAGAGAGGCCGAAGAGGGAGAGGGGTCGGTTTGAGGGGGGCTTGAGATGTGATTAGTGTGTGTTAGGTTTATGAGGAGTGAAGAGTGAGAGAGAAGAAGCCGATGGTAAGGGGAACGGTTAGGTTAGAGTGAGAGATAAAGAGGGCGATCGGTTTGAGAGGTTAAGAGGGAAGAGTAGAGGAGGCCGATTAGAGGTGGGGTCGAAAATAGTGTGCCAGTGAGGTAAATTTTAAAAAATACTAAATTTGTAAGCGATATAAAAAAGAATTTACACAAAAACTTTTTAGAGAGAAAAATAGAAATTGATTTTCAAGAAAAAATTATACCAGTGTAAAACACATCATTTTCAAAAAAATCAATATTTTAAAAAGAGATAGGATATACTCACACAAATACCAGATACAAACTATTTTTAAGTAAATGACACAACAACATTTTTAGAGAAGACACACAACCCAAAAGAATTAATGAAGACAAAAAAAAAAATTATTTGTCAACATTTAACATTCCCAACTCACTAATTAGAAAATTAAACTGAGCTTCATCATGAGGCTTGGTAAACAAGTCAACAAGTTGATAGTCTATGGGGATAAAATGAAGTTCAACATCACATTTCATCATATGATCTCTGATAAAGTGATACCGAATATCAATATGCTTTGTACAAGAGTGAAGAACTGGAGTGTTGGCAATAGCAATAGCAATAGCACTTAAATTGTCACAGAAAATAGGAATTTTTGAGAACAATTGATCGTAATCAGCTAACTGATTTTTCATCCATAATACTTGTGCACAACAGCTACCCGCAACAACATACTCGGCTTCAGCTATTGAGGTGGACATGGAGTGTTGCTTCTTCCTAATCCAACAGACTAACTTTCCACCCAACAACTGACAACTACCAGTTGTACTCTTTCTGTCAACTTTGCAGCCTGCATAATYAGAATCTAAAAAACATGTTAGATCAAAACCTGAGTCTTTGGGATACCAAGACCCAAATTGGGAGTACCCTTCAGGTACCTGAAAATGCGTTTAACAATTGCCAAGTGAGATTCCTTAGGATTCGCTTGGTATCTTGCACAAAGACATGTAGAGAACATAATATCTGGTCGGCTAGCAGTAAGATAAAATAAGGAACCGATCATTCCCCTCTAACTGGTCACATTTATCGATTTGCCATCGGGGTCTGCATTCAGTTTCAAAGGAGGTGCCATTGGGGTTTTCATGGAAGAACACTCAGTAAAATCAAATTTTTTTAAAAGATCTTTAACATATTTGCTTTGATTTATAAAGATTTCTTTGTTGGATTGCTTGACTTGCAAACCTAAAAAAAATGTGAGTTCACCCATCATACTCATTTCATACTTACTTTGCATGAGTTTTGAAAACTTTTTACACATAGATTCTTTTGTGGCACCGAATATGATATCATCCACATAAATTTGTACAAGAATAACATTACATTTATGTTTCCTGAGAAAGAGGGTATTGTCAATTTTACCACGAGAGAAGTCGTTTTCCAAAAGAAAAGTGGAGAGAGTGTCATACCATGCACGAGGAGCCTGTTTGAGACCATACAAAGCTTTGTCTAATTTATAGACATACTCTGGATGTTTAGGATCCTCAAAGCCTAGAGGTTGCTTCACATCGACTTCTTCAGTAAGTTTCTCATTCAAGAAGGCACTTTTGACATCCACCTGGAAAACATTGAAGTTCTTGAAAGCAGCATAGGCAAGGAAGATTCGAATAGCTTCCAACCTTGCTACTGGAGCAAATGTCTCATCATAATCAATGCCTTCCTCTTGCATGTATCCTTGGGCAACAAGTCGGGCCTTGTTCCGAGTCACCGTTCCGTTCTCATCCATTTTATTTCTGAAGATCCACTTTGTGCCAATAATTGTTTTGTTGGTTGGTCGGGGGACCAATCTCCAAACTTTGTTATGCTCGAACTGCAACAATTCTTCTTGCATGGCATTGATCCAGCTAGGATCATCAAGGGCTTCTTTAATCCTTTTAGGCTCGATGAGAGATAGAAAATTGACATATAAATAGATATTACCAGCACCGCGACGTGTTTGGACACCTGCTTGCTAATCACCAATAATTTGCTCCACTGGATGATCTCTGGTCCACTTAGTGGCCGGAGGAAGAGGAAGAAGAAAAGAGGTAGAGGCACCGTCAGCATTCATCAGAGGATTGGAATAAACGACTACTGAGGTTGGGTCACCGATGTCCCTAGTAGAAGAAATAGGAACATCGACACCAGTTGAGGGTTCCACACAGACGGATCGGCTGGTTCTTGTTCAGGACTGACCGATGGAATTTTCATGTTGGATGAAAGATCTTCATTCTCATCTTCCTCAACAGGTGGAACAACATCTCCATTAGAGTGTGGAGGTCCACCGACTGGAGTTGAATTCTCAAAGGAGTGAGATTCCAGCCACTTGTTTAKCACAAGATCATCACTTTGAAATGATGATGTTGCAGGCACCGATCCAGATTCATCAAATATGACATTAACATATTCATCAATGCACTGACGACCCATGTTGTACACCCGAAAGGCTTTAGAGAAGAGAGAGTAACCAACAAATTTTCCTTCATCATATTTAGGATCAAACTTTCCCAACTGATCTCTGTCATTCAGAATAAAGCATGCACTACCAAACACATGAAGGAAGCTGATGTTTGGTTTTCTACCGTAAAGTACTTCATAAGCAGTCTTATTGTGTCTTTTCACAATTATAGACCTATTTTGAGTAAAGCAAGTTGTATTAACAACTTCAGCCCAAAAATAGGTCGGAAGACTTGCTTAACTTAGCATTGAACGTGCAGCTTCACATAGTGTACGATTACTCCTTTCAACAACTCCATTATACTGTGGAGTCCGAACTGCTGAGAAATTTTGAGAAATACCCTTGTCATCAAAGAAGCTTTCAAGAATACTGTTTTTGAATTCAGTGTCGTTCTCTGTAACACCCTATTCCACACATTGCATGTAACATATATTTCATATAAAAAGAAATACACGTTTATACACCATTTTGGTCCCTTAGTACAAGAATCTACCATTAGAAAATACATAAACCAAAAATTTCAAATACATTTCTTGCACTAAACCAGATCATCTAACAAAACTATACATGTCATCAGTAATCCTTATGCAGATAATCACATAGGGAAAATATTACATTTTTCCCTTCCCCTTACCATCGGCACTTTCTGTAATACATATTTAAAATCACAAACGAGGGTTAGACCGAAAGGTCTAGTGAGTTACCCAATTTTGTTATTGCAGGGTGAAAATCACCAAAACTTTTAAATAGAACAACTTTTCATACATATCGCAAATATACGAACAAGTTAGGATCGTAATACCAATACCTTTCATTTTTCAAGCCAAATTTTCCTGTTTGCAGATAATACTTCAAATCCAAAACAGATTTGTACTAACCAGATTATCATGATGTCACTTTTAAACATTTCGAATCAAATAAGGTTTGTTTAAAATTTCACGCCAAACCTGTTATCTTCTCTTTAATAACATCTAGACTATGATTTCCAATAAGAATCTCTTATCCTAAACCTTTAAATCACAAAGAATTAAAGATTCCAGATCATGGTAATCTTAAGGGATATAATTGTAAGAGTTATATCATGTAATACACACACAAATGTCACCCTTATATCCAAATGTACACCTCTCATTGATATGTGATAACTCTCAATTTGTGAGAGTTATTTGTTGTTCAATACTTCCATTTTATTGTGTCTTTTGTACCCATTTCGCTCCTTCCTGTATTTTTGGTCCAAAATATGTTAAGAGGTGATGAAAGGTCAAGAATTTGATTATTTTCTGAAAAACCATTGCTGTTGGTATAATGCCCACTTTCTGCTCACATTCTTCCTATGGCATATTTTCCTCAAGATGGATTTAGACAAAATTCAAATATTAGCTCTCCTGGGTATTAAAGGGATTTAATTCTGAAGTTAGATCCGAAATTCTTAAATTATTTAAAAGAATGGCCTTGTTGGATTAAAAAATGTCTTAAAAGTAACCCTGCCATTATTTTAATGAAAAGGGCTTCATTACATTTTCCTTAATTTAAGTGTTAGGTAACTTTACCTTTTTCAACCTTTCAAAAAAGGTGACAAGGCCTGGAAAGTAGACAAGAAGTGATGGGGGGGTCTTTACCCTCTAGTCAATGAAGACTTTCTTCCTTTGGGCGAAGAGTTTGTCCGGTTCTCACTTTTTCACTATATATTGAAGCTTTTCTCTCATTTGGAAGACATCAATCCATCAAGAATTCAGCCAAGCAACCTTAGAGCATTCTCTCTAAAGTTCTAGGGCAGTAGAAAAGTTTAATTTCCGCATTTAATTTTATTTTCGTACTTAGTCTTTAATTCTCGCTAGTGTATATTGTATGCTCCCTATGGGCAACAGTTTAAGTAAAATTTCAGTTCAAGTATTTCTTATGCATTTTTCTTCTTCTGTTTCCTTTATGTTTTATAATTTTATTATGGGCTAATCACCCCTTTCGGTGTGGGTGTGAGTYAAATTTAAGAATTTGAAGGCATACTTGGGTGTTGCTAATTTTATTAATTCTTAAGCTTGGTCATTTAAGTCGGGACTTAAGCTCAACGCAGATAAGCTGATCACTTTGAAGTGTTAATATTAGATCCTTGATCCAGAGATGGGCGGATCTAAAATACGGCTTAGATGATGCACAAATATTTAAGATAGTCTTTGATAATCACGTAGAGATGTGGATTTTGCATGTTTTTAGCTAATATTCAGATATTAGTCGAGTTTTTACTACAAAGAGATTTGAGTATAAATCTTCAGGCTAGTGGAACCAGATATCTTTTTATCTATTAGCTAATTCGGCAAGTTTAGAATTGATAAAATTGGACGCTCTGTGGGCACAGTATATAAGAATTCACTTTCGAGAGATCGGAGTTTTTATAGAAGTCCCATGAGTTTTTGACCAAAATTGTTCCTGCAATCTTCTTAAGGGAAACTTACATCCATACCCATCTTTTAAAATTAATGGTTTATTTCGTATTTTAAAGCTTTGCACCATCAAAACTCAACTCTTTTTCTCAAACCGAAACATGCTCAAGAAGTTCATGGAAGTCTCTGATTCTCAGTAAGTCCAGTCACTGTGAAAACGATCTTGGTACTATACCACTCTATTACTTGAAGCGATCATAGTGTCGGCGTGCACTTGCACCGCCACTGTGGGGACTTTGTGCCCACTGTGTGCACACTTACGATTCCAGCATATCAAGTTTTTAGCGCCACTGACGGGGACTGGCGCAATTTTTATCCAGAGATATTGATTTTCATTTGAGCCTTGGTCATTTGTTTCATTCGTTGTTCCTGTGTTGTATGCCACGGCTACAACACGGTGATCTTTTATCTCTTGATCTCGAGTTAGAAAGAACCATTAGGAGAAGAAGAAGAGGTAGAAACAATCGGCGAAATCCCACTTTAAACCGTACCATGGGGGATAATCCACCTCCTCGAGAAGCCACGGTTAACATTGTCGATGACAAAAATAGAGGCATACGGGACTACGCAACTCCCGAATTTGGCCAATTGGCCTCGGGGATTGGTAGGCCCGAAATGACAGCAACATCTTTTGAACCCAAGCCTGTAATGTTTCAAATGATTTCCGCAATGGGTCAGTTTGGGGGATTATCTTCAGAAGATCTGCACTCTCATTTGAAATCTTTTATAGAAATGACGGATCATTTTAAAATTTCCAAAGTTACACAAGAGGCCTTACGTTTGACGTTTTTCCTTTACATATTGAAAGATATAGAGCTAGAGCATGGCTAAATTCTCAACCACCAAACTTGATCCTTACTTGGAATGATTTGGCGGAAAAATTTCTAAAAAAATACTTTCCTCCAATGAGGAATGTAAGAATTAGAAATGAAATTATGACGTTTCACCAAGAAGAAGATGAAGCGGTATCGGATGCATGGGAGAGATTCAAGGACCTTCTTCGAAAGTGTCCTCATCATGGTATCCCTCATTGTTTTCAATTGGAAACCTTTTATAATGGACTTTCTAGTGTCGCTAAGATTATTCTTGACGCAACGGCCGGTGGTGCTTTCACAGCTAAAACCTATAACGAGGGGTATGACATTTTGGAATAAATTTCTAACAATAATACTGAATGGTCTAACCCTCGTGCTGTTGTTTCTAAATCTGCCTCGAGAATTCATGAGCTTGATGTCATTTCTTCTTTGAATGCCCAAATTGTTGCTTTAACTAATTTGGTTAAAAACAATTTAAACTTGAATGGGGAAAAGAATCAAGTCCAATCCATAATGTCAAATTCATCCATGACTGAATCTTGTGTTTTCTGTGGTGAAAATCATTCTTATGAGTTTTGCCTGAGAAATCCCGTTTCGGTAAATTATGTTGGGAACCATACAAGAAATAGCCTATTTTCTCCTACGTATAATCCGAATTGGAGAAATCATCCGAATTTTTCATGGGCCGGAAATCCTGGACTTCAACCCCGCGGTGCAACCCAAGTCCAAAACCGACCCTCGAATCCCGCGGGATTTCATCAAGGTGGTCATCGCATGCAAGGTAATCATCACATGTACCAAAATGGGCAATCTTCACAATCACATGCACCTAGGCAACAAAATGCATCGGAAGGTAATGGTTCATTCGAATCTTTACTTAAAGGTTTTATAAACCAAACCAATGCCACTTTGAAAAATTTTRAGACCCAACTCGGCCAATTTCCCGCTCATCTCAAGAATAGACCTCAAGGAATTTTGCCTAGTGACACGGAAACATCTAAGGAACATGTCAAAGCCGTGACTTTAAGAAGTAATGAGAACTTGGGAGAATCTAGTACCACAAAGGAAACACCTAATGAACCGATTTGTCAAGAAAATACTTCACATTCTTTTGACACATCGAAATTTCCAATTCTGTTTCCTACAGCTGAAGTAACACAGAATCCAGTTTCTGTCCCAGAAACAGCAGCTTTGCCCAGTTCCAGCACCACCCAATCTCCGCCTGACACTGCCCACAGTGGGCAGAAACTGCCCACTCCCCAACAGAAAAAGACCGGTCCAACAGATTTAGATCTGAGAGATTTACCTTTTCCAGGTAGGATGAAAGCCAGAAATATGGATGTACAGTTTAAGAAGTTCTTGGACATCTTTAAGCAACTCCACATTAACATACCTTTGGTAGAAGCTCTCGAGCAAATGCCTAGTTATGTTAAATTTTTGAAATACATCCTCAATAAGAAGAGAAGACTGAGTGAATTTGAGACTGTGTCCTTGACAAAGGAATGTAGTGCCCTTCTTACTTGCAAAATTCTTCCCAAAGTAAAAGACCCGGGAAGTTTCACCATCCCGTATTCAATTGGAGGAAAAGAAGTAGGTCTTGCCTTGTGTGACCTTGGGGCAACTATAAATCTCATCCTTTGTCCATTTTTAATTAGTTGGGAATTGGGGAAGTTCGACCTACCACCGTGACCTTGCAACTAGTGGATAGGTCCTTGGCATATCCAAAGGTAAATTAGAAGACATTTTGGTTAAAATGGACAAATTCATTTTTCCGGCCGACTTTCTGGTACTAGATTATGAAGCAGATAGGAATGTTCCGATCATCTTAGGAAGACCCTTTCTTGTTACGTGTAGGACATTGATTGACATACAAAAGGGAGAGTTGACCATGAGAGTSAACGACCAGCAGGTGACTTTCAATGTGATTAAAACTGTTAGCTCTCATATTTCATTTAATGTAAAAGTATGAAAAAATATTACTGCAAGTGTTGACAGAAGGGTTCTACCACAGAAGACCACAGAGAACCAACAACAAAAGATATACAAAAGCGTACAAGTCAAGAATGACAGAACCTCTGTTGTCTCTCACAGAGGTTCTGGAAACTGATCCTCTGGCATCAAGTGCTTACAAGTCATATCCAGCAGAGCCTCTRGGATGGCTCACAGAGGGTCTACAGTTTATCTTCTGTGAAGAACCACTTCTCACTTCTTTACTTAGGTTTGTTAGCTGCACATGTTTATCACGTGACTATGTTTGTAATCTGCTTTATTTGAACGGCTTAGATTATTTCACTTGTCTAGGTCATGTCAGAAAAGCCGTTAGGAACTAGTATAAATAGCAGCTTAGGCCTTTGTAATTCGTGGTGCTTTCCGTATTGTAATTGTCAATATTTTCAATAGAATTGAAAATCTTTTGAAGCTATTCTCTTGTGTTCTTCATATTCATCATCTGTGTTCTTGATTGATTAACTACTTTGTTTGTTCTTATACTGTTTCTGCTGCACTGTTATTGTTCTTAAAGTTCATCCAGAGTATTTGGTTAATATCATAAGCTGAATCTATAGGTCCTAACAAAAAATCTTAAGTTCAATGGGGAAATTGAGGACTGTTCGTCTATTTACTCAGTAGGTGAAGACTTAGATCTAAGTTTGATCGACTGTGTTCATAGTGGAGACACTGTGGGCATGGCAGAAGACATTTGTGAAGAAGACTTACTAGAGGACATAGCTGCCTTTGAACAGTTAGATTTTAAAGACATACCAACCCAAACCCTATCCATTGTAGAAGCACCCGATTTGGAGTTAAAACCACTGCCTTCACATCTTAAGTATGCATATCTTATGGAGGGAGAAAAATTGTCTGTAATTATTTCTTCCAACTTAAGTAGTGAACAAGAAGAAAAGTTGATAGATTTGCTGAAAGACCACAAGAAAACCTTTGGTTGGACCATAGCTGATATTAGGGGAATAAGTCCGTCCATTTGCCAACATAAGATCATCTTGGAAGAAAATAGTGTTGGAAAGGTGCCACCTCAAAGAAGGCTAAATCCAATCATGAAAAAAGTGGTTAAGAAGGAAATTTTGAAGTGGTTAGACACGGGTATTATATACCCCATTCCTAGTAGCGGTTGGGTAAGTCCGGTGCAATGCGTGCCAAAGAAAGGTGGTACCACGGTAATCACCAACGACAAAAACGAACTTATCCCAACTAGAACTGTTACCGGGTGGAGGATTTGTATGGACTATAGGCAATTGAACTTAGCTACTTAGAAGGATCACTTCCCTTTGCCTTTCATAGATCAAAAGCTAGATCGCTTGGCCGGAAAGGAGTTTTATTGTTTTTTGTATGTATACTCGGGATACAATCAAATCCATATTGCACCCGAAGATCAAGAGAAAACTACTTTCACTTGTCCCTTCGGAACTTTTGCTTTCCGACGTATGCCATTCGGTTTATGTAATGCTCCGGCCACTTTCCAACAATGTATGATGTCTATTTTTTCGGATATGATTGAGGACACTATGGAAGTTTTTATGGATGATTTTTCGGTTATTAGCACTAATTTTGAAAATTGTCTTGAAAACTTAAAGAAAAGTTTGGAGAGATGTGAGACCCATGACTTGATTTTAAATTGGGAAAAATGTCATTTTATGGTACAAGAGGGAATTGTTTTGAGTCACATGGTTTCGAAAAAAGGTTTGGAAGTTGACAAAGCTAAAATTGAGGTGATAATGCAATTGCCCGAACCAACTTCGGTCAAAGGCATTCGTAGTTTTTTGGGACATGCGAGTTTTTACCGATGGTTTGTTAAGGATTTTTCTAAAATTGCAAAACCCTTATGTAACTTGTTGCATGTTGACCAAACTTTTGAGTTCACCTTAGATTGTAAAAAGGCTTTTGAAACAATCAAGAATGCTCTTGTCTCGGCACCCATTATCATTACTCCAAATTGGTCCCTACCTTTTGAAGTAATGTGTGACGCGAGTGATTGGGTGGGTGCCGTTTTGGGACAAAGGCAAAATAAGATTTTTCACCCCATATACTACGCAAGTAAAACTCTTGTCGAAGCTCAATTAAATTATACCACAATAGAAAAAGAATTACGTGCGATAATATTTGCTTTTGATCGTTTCCGTTCATATTTGATTGGTACCAAAGTCACTGTTCATACAGATCATTCAGCAATAAATTATTTATTTAACAAAGCTGATGCTAAACCATGGCTTATTAGATGGATCCTTCTCTTGCAAGAATTTGATCTTGAGATTGTTGATCGAAAGGGAAATGACAATCAAGTGGCCGATCACCTTTCTAGAATTGAAGAAAATGTATCAAGTGGGGGAAGTCATGAGATTAAGAAAGTTTTCCCGGATGAATATGTTTTGGCCATACAACACAGTTTTCAAAAACAACATCCTTGGTATGCAGATATTGCCCTATCTTGCATGTGGCCTTAAACCATATCATTTTCGGGGAAATCGGTTTAAAAAATTTCTTCACGATTACAAGCACTATTTGTGGGACGATTCGTTCCTTTATAAAATGGGATTGAACCAAATTTTGAGAAAATGTGTCCCGGATGATGAAATCCAAGCTTTGTTAAAGGAATGTCACGCATCGCCGTACGGAGGCCACTTTGGTGAACAACGTACGGCCGCTAAAATTTTACAATGCAGATTTTTTTGGCCTACCATGTTTAAAGATGCTTTTGAGTTTGTGAAGAGTTGTGACCAATGCCAACGCATGGGGAATTTATTCCAAAGAAATTAGATGCCCTTGAACAATATTTTGGAAGTCGAACTTTTCGATGTTTGGAGTATTGACTTTATGGGACCATTCCACATGTCTTTTCACAATCAGTACATTTTGGTTGCAGTAGACTATGTCTCTAAATGGATAGAAGCAAAGGATTGCCCAAGAAATGATGCCAAAACGGTAGTGGAATTTTTGCATAAAAATATTTTCGTACGTTTTGGTACACCCCGAGTATTGATAAGCAATAAAGGGACTCATTTCATAAACAAAGTGCTAAGTGCCACTCTTGAAAAGTACAACATCCAACATAAAGTAGCCACGGCTTATCACCTACAAACCAATGGTCTTGCGGAACTTTCAAATCACGAAATAAAAAATATTTTAGAGAAAGTGGTTAAGCCCAACCGTAAAGATTGGTCGCTTAAATTGGATGATGCACTTTGGGTCTACCGTACCGCTTTCAAAACTCCATTGGGCATGTCTCCGTACCAACTTGTTTTTGGAAAGTCCTGTCACCTCCCATTGGAATTGGAGAATAAGGCATTTTAGGCCATTAAGGAGTTAAATTTAAATGCAACTCTTGCGGGAGAGAAAAGAAAGCTCCAACTCAATAAGTTGGAAGAGTGGAGGTACCAAGCCTGCGAGAATGCCAAGATATATAAAGAAAAGACGAAAATGTGGCATGACCGTAGGATCAATCAGAGAATTTTTGAAAAAGGTCAAAAAGTTCTTCTCTTTAATTCTAGACTGAAGCTTTTCCCCGAAAAACTCAAATCTAGATGGTCAGGACCTTTCACTATTGTTGAAGTAGGAAAATTTGGAACAATAGATCTCTTAAACCCACAAGACAATACTGTTTTTAAAGTGAATGGGCATCGGGTCAACCATTTCTTTCCGAAAGGAATGCAAGATCCACGCAAAAAATCTCTCTGATTTTCATCAAATCATCTGTGTAAATATTGTATATATTTTTAATTTTCGTACTCTTTGTTTGTTTTATGCAGGTGTAAGGTGGTTTTTGAAAAAAAATTAATTTTGGTTGTTTCTGTGGTTTCTCTTAAAAGAAAAAGAAAAGGGAAGTAAGAAAAAGAAATGAGATTTAAAAATGAAGAAAATGATGAGTTTCTGAAATGGGTGGCTTGTGTAAGATTGATTTAACAAAAACTTTTTAATTTTTTTATTCAAAAATCTAATGCCTTTTGGGTTTTGCATGGGGGGTGGTTTTCTAGGTTAATAACCGCCAGATTTTTACGAAAAATGAAGGTTAAGAAAAGAGGATAAGGTTGAAGGGTAATGATGGTTTCTGATTTTGGAGGCTTGGAAAGCCTTTGACAAGACTAAAGCTTTTTCATTATATTATTTAAAAATCTTGTGACTTTTGGGTTTTGCATGGTGGGTAGTTTTCAAAAGAGGTAACCATCGGATTTTTAGAAAAAATGGGGGAAATTGATTTTAAGACTCATTGTTACATTCTTCATCTTCTCCCTCTCATTTTCCTATGGCAAAATCCCGAAAACTCACCGTCGGCCGAGTTCCAACTCGCCGGTCTTTGCGTCGTTCAACCACCAACGAGTCTTCCGCCGCTACTCCAGTCGCGCCACCTAATGTCGAGTCAAAGCCGTTGTCTCCAGGCTATATTGAAGAAGGTGGGGAGCGTGAAAGACCGAGTCTCGGACTTGGAGAAAAAAACAGCCTGCTTTTGGGCGTATACACGAGACTGGAACCGTGTGGAACGACAACTTTATGGTCGTCAAGATGACCTCTTGACAGCCTAACTTTCACGGTTCCAAGTGGTCTATGCCCCCCACAGGTACGATGTTTCTCGCCCCTGCAAGCTCCCATGCCGGTCACTGCTTTTGTTGTTGCCCCTTTTGTTCCTGTTCCTCATGCTACTGTTGATGCATCTACTGCTGTTGCCACCGTTGTCATGCCTGCTGCCCCTGTTCCCATTGCTGCTCCTGATGTCCAAAGCTTCAAAGAAGCAGATGAGGCTACTGCTAGCCCACAGTAAGCAGTTTTGAAGATAATGGTTTAATTCTTGACTTTTCATCACTGCCTCTTAAACATTATTTTTGGTAAATCCTGCTGGGGTATAGATACACTTTTTAATTCCGTCTTTTGTGTATGATTTACGGAATCGTCATTTCTTTTGTGTGAATATAATGACATGGTGTTGGATTTCATTTTGTTTGTCTAGTTACATTTCTCTTTTCAGGTACAACATCCTTGGATGATTTTTAGTAGTGTTTAAATTAAGAGGACGTAGGCCATCCTTCTATTTTTAGTTCCAAACACTTTTCCCCTTGCACCCAACCCGTACCCTTTTGGTCCCTTTTGCTACAATGAGAACATTGTTGATATTAAGTTTGGGGGTTGTATTTAAAAAATATATACCTTCGAAAAATTGGGAGGTATGAAAAAAAAGAAAAAAAATATAGAGAAAAGAAAAAAAAAAGAATTGGTCTTTGAAAAATCGGAAGACGAAAATAAAATGCCCGGTTATCCAAAAGGGCAAGTTTATGCCAAGAAATGGGTCACGAAGTTTTTCCAATTACTCAAACGTGAATCAATGAGAACCTTTGTTTCAAACTCTTTTGTAGTATATGATAAGTGTGGGGGAGGGATACACGCTGTCATTGCCAAAAACACTAACCCTAAAGCCCTACTGATTAACGACAACACTACGAAGATCAAGCAAGAAAGTTGTACATCTTCTTTACTAGACAAATTTCCAACACTTTCTTTAAGTTTTTCGTTCTTGTTCCTTTCTTTAGGTATCTTTTTCTTTATTTCTTTTACTTGGGGACAAATAACACCTCAAGTTTGGGGGTGTGATAACTCTCAATTTGTGAGAGTTATTTGTTGTTCAATACTCCCATTTTATTGTGTCTTTTGTACCCATTTTGCTTCTATCCTGTATTTTTGGTCCAAAATATGTTAAGAGGTGATGAAAGGTCAAAATTTGATTATTTTCTGAAAAACCATTGATGTTCGTATAATGCCCACTTTTTGCTCACATTCTTCCTATGACATATTTTCCTCAAGACGGATTTGGACAAAATTCAATAACTGGCTCTCCTGGGTATTAAAGGGATTTAATTCTGAAGTCAGATCCGAAATTCTTGAATTATTTAGAAGAATGGCCTTGTTGGATTAAAAAATGTCTTAAAAGTAACCCTACCATTATTTTAATTAAAAGGGTTTCATTACCTTTTCCTTAATTTAAGGGTTAGGTAACTTTACCTTTTTCAACATTTCAAAAAAGGTGACAAGGCCTGGAAAGTAGACAAGAAGTGATGGGGGTCTTTACCCTCTAGTCAATGAAGACTTTCTTCCTTTGGGCGAAAAGTTTGTCCGGTTCTCACTTTTTCACAATATATTGAAGTTTCTCTCTCATTTAGAAGACATCAATCCATCAACAATTCAGCCAAGCAACCTTGGAGCATTCTCTCTAAAGTTCTAGGACAATAGACAAGTTTAATTTYCGTATTTATTTTTATTTTCGTACTTAGTCTTTAATTCTCGGTACTGTGCATTGTATGCTCCCTGTGGGCAACAGTTTAAGTAAAATTTCAGTTCAAGTATTTCTTATGCATTTTTCTTCTTCTGTTTCCTTTATGTTTTATAATTTTATTATGAGCTAATCACCCCTTTGGGTGTAGGTGTGAGTCAAACTTAAGAATTTGAAGGCATACTTGGGTGTTGCTAATTTTATTAATTCTTAAGCTTGGTCATTTAAGTCGGGACTTGAGCTCAACGCAGATAAGCTGATCACTTTGAAGTGTTAATATTAGATCCTTGATCCAAAGATGGGCAGATCTGAAATACGGTTTAGATAATGCACAAAGATTTGAGAGAGTCTTTAATCACGTAGAGATGCGGATTCTGCATGTTTTTAGCTAATGTTCAGATATTAGTCGAGTTTATACTACAAAGAGATTTGAGTATAAATCTTCAGGCTAGTGGAACCAGATATCTTTTTATCTATTAGCTAATTCGACAAGTTTAGAATTGATAAAATTGGATGCTTTGTGGGCACTCTATGGGCACAGTATATATAAATTCACTTTCGAAAGATCGGAGTTTTTATAGAAGTCTCATGAGTTTCTGACCAAAATTGTTCCTGCAATCTTCTTAAGGGAAACTTACACCCATACCCATCTTTTAAAATTAAAGGTTTATTTCGTATTTTAAAGCTTTGCACCATCAAAACTCAACTCTTTTTCTCAAATCGAAACATGCTCAAGAAGTTCATGAAAGTCTCTGATTCTCAGTAAGTCCAGTCCCAGTAAAAACGATCTTGGTACTATACCACTCTATTACTTGAAGCGGTCATAGTGTCGGCGTGCACTTGCACTGCCACTATGGGGACTTTGCGCCCACTGTGTGCACACTTACTATTCCAGCACATCAATATGTCACCCTTATCCCATGGTACACCTCTCCTTGATATGTCACCCTTATCCCATGGTACACATCTCCTTGATATGTCACTCTTATTTCTTCATAAAAATATTTCACAAAAACAATTTCATATAGAATAGACCTCAGTCAATGGAATTAACATCAGTTCAAAACCATTTTTGATTAAAAGAATCATCACTTGACAAATCCACATATAGTCCGGTCAACCTTGTCTGGATAACAAATCCGGACAACTCTTCACATAGCTTTGTAGGATTTAATACTTGGAATTAATTCCAATAATTTTGTCCAGATATCAAATCCGGACAACACTATACCTCATTGTCTGATTTAGAATAAACCAACCATCTCAAAGTCGTATTCCTACTTCTCCGTTTAAAAATACTTGACATAAATTCAAAGTTCATAAATCGTTCATCACCTAAACCGGTTAACACCATTTAGTCGATTTACCCTTAAACCGGTTAAGGCATGTCCGGTTTAGACTAAATCCATTCAACCGTCGTCCGGTTTAAAACTAAACCGCTTGACTCTTATCCGGTTTAAGACCACATTATTCATGTTTTAGGCGGTTTAGTCCTAAATCGCTCAAGCCTTGATCGATTTAAGCTAGAACCCGCTCATCCTTTATCCGATTTAATTAAAATTCGCTTAAGGCTTATCCGATTTAACACTATTCAATCAAGATTTATCAATTTACAAATAACCACTTCAATCCTCAATTTACCATACAACTTGAAGTATTTTTAGAAAGCATTTAACCATTCACCTTTTGAAGACTCTTTTGAAATCAGACACTTGAAATTCTGATGAAAGCAATCTGATCACTCACTCCTTTAAATCGCTCACTTCTCTTTTGAAAATGCAAGAAAAAATGAAAATGGAGGCTAACCCTCCTTTTATACCTTTCCAGAAATGGAAGGCGGCAGAAAGATAACTTTTAAACTATATTTTACCATGCATGATCGATAATTATGCATACTCACATAAATACCCAACTTTTTCAAGGCTCAATATCCCAAACCTGTAAAAAAACAAAACACATATATAAGTCGGTACAAAACACATGGCAGTTCACAAACCTCACAATAAAGATACCTATCTGGTAAATCATCTAAATCCAAAACCTCTTTAGGATCCATAAAACAAAATAAAATGGATTAAAGCCCAATAAAATCGAATAAAGCCCAATAAAACAGATTAAGGACCAATAAAATCGAATAAAGCCCAATAAAACGAATTAATGCCCATTAAAATGAATCAAGGCCCAATAAAACCGAATGAACCCCAATGAAACCATTTAAGGCCCAAAAAACCGAATAAAGATCAATAAAATGAATTAAGGCCAAATAAAACTAAATAAAGCCCAATAAAATGGATTAAGACCCACTAAAACTGAATTAATCCTAATAAAATAGATTAAAGCCCAATAAAACTAAATAAACCCGATAAAATGGATTACGGTCCAATAAAACTAAATAAAGCCCAATAAAATGGATTAAGACCCAATAAAATCAAATAAAGTCCAATAAAACGGATTAAGGTCTAATAAAACCGAATAAAGCCGAACAAAGTAGATTAAGGCCCAATAAAATGGATCAAGGTCCAATAAAATTGAATAAAGCCCAATGAGACCATCTAAGACCCAATAAAACCGAATAAATTCCAATGAAACCATTTAAGGCCCAATAAAACCGAATAAAGCTCAAACAACATATACATATTATGTACACATTCACATATACTATACACATGCATTTAAACATATATGCAACATATATATATATATATATATATATACATATATCATCTCATACACGTATATTTTCAACAACATATACATAGGTCCAATCGTGGTTAGCAACTAACACACATATACACGTATAATGTATTCATATGTATATAACATGAGTCAACGAACATACATACATTTATCATATACACGTGACGCATACACATGTGTACATATAACACATATATTATCTAAACATTCACATATGCACATACATTTAAATATATATGTACATCATCTGGTATGTGTATCTTTAACAACATAAACATAGATGTAATTATCGCGTTTAGCAACCAAAACACATATACATGTATACATATGACACATACACATGAGTACATATAACATATGAAAAATGAGAAAATAAAAAAGATAGAATAATCTCTCGCAAATCCCTCGCTGATTAGCGACGGATTAGTGATAGACACATGGTATCCGTCATCTGATCAGCGAGGGAACTGGTTTTTGGCCTGTCCCTTGCAGATCCCTCGCAAATCAGCGACGGACAGGCCAAAAATCATTTCACTCGCTAATCTATCGTTGAACAGCGATGGATCTGAGAAGGATCTGCGAAGGAACTGATTTTTGGCCTGTCCATCACTGATCTGCGAGGGATCTGCACGGGAAATGGTTTTGGCCTATCCATCGCAGATCTCTTGCAAATCGGGGACGGATTAGCAACGGATAGACCAAAAAAATCAGAGGGAACTGGTTTTTGGCCTGTCTATCGCTGATTTGTGACGAATTTTTTCCGTCGCTGATACTCTGTTTTATAGTAGTGTTTTTCTTTCTTAAAAATCTCATTATCGGTTGCAAAACTGATTTCATCCCCTTTTCTCAAACCAGCTTCATTGTAACCAATTTGTTTCCCATATGAAACAAAACCAATTATTTTGGTTTCGCACATGAAACAATAATGAATTTTCTTACTCTCGCTTCATGCCAGTGTTGTTTCACTTACGAAACAATATATTATTTTTTTAACAATTCATTATAACATTTCATATGTGAAACCATCATCATATGTGCTTCATCATCAACAACACCATTAAAATGGTTACGTAAAAATTCACTGAAGATTTTTGAAAATATTAAATAATTTAACCTAGAATCACATTGTTACTCTTTGAAACCACAAATCATCATATATGCTTTCCAATCATACCAGACAACATACTTCTATGTGTAAGTTCACACCTCCACTTCTTCTCAACGTGTTTCCTCCATAAGTGCTTTTTGATACTAGTGAGATCGTCAAGAGCTCTCAATGAATCGTGGTGAATGCATGCTTTCTCCCGACAAATGTAAGTGCGTTTCTAGATTACCTTTCCAATTTGTTGCTTTATCTTCTAAGACAGATTATGATCGTGCTGATGAAGATGAAGATTCTGATCTCGTTGAAATCTTTTTTTGCAAATCTCGCAAACGAGGTGGTTCGTGGCTACCAAACTCTTTTGTTCCCTCTCAGGCAACATACCCACCCACTTCCCATCCTCCAACGAACTAGAGACAAAAACCACAAAGACGAAAACCAAAGAAGAAAATAGAGACGAAAACCATAGAGGAAGGAAAGGTCATGAGAGAGAGAGACAGATTGATGGAGATAATGGAGAAAATCATGAAAAGATAATAACAAATAATAAATAATTCCAATAATTTAATAAAATTAAAATTTAAAATATTTAAAATCTTTTCCAAAACTATCATTTTCTTGATTTTTTTAATCAATTCAAATCTGAAAATTTCTCAACCGTTGATCAAAAAAAGGATGACCTAGATGAGTTTGTAGGGTTTGTACAATTTGTAACTTTCAGATCTTTTGCAAATGATTACATCTCTCTCTCTTTATATATATATATATATATATATATATATATATAACCCTGATAAATAAGTAACTTTTGGGACACGTGACATGTTTCTGTGCGGCGGTTATTGATTTTTTCCGCCTAAAACATGTATCTAGACATTATTTTCACTTACGGTTCAAATAAGTCTATTTAAGTGACATGTGTCCCTTTGGACGGTTAATTTGCGATGGTTATTAATTTTTCTCGCCTAAACATGTGTCTAGAAACAATTTAAAAAATAATTTTCCCGCCTAAACATGAGTCTAGAAACAATTTTAAAAAATAAAGTACAAGTGTGCACTCCGCATGAAAATAAACTCATGTACAGTAAGAGCTCTTACTGTACATGCAGAGCTCTTACTGTACATGCAGAGCTCTTACTATACATGCAGAGCCTCTTACTGTACATGCAGAGCCTCTTAGTGTAGTCAATAGGACTTAGTCTTTTGAAGGGGGCTGGACCAAGAGCTCTCATGTATAAGACATCAAGAGACAGAGCTCTTACTCAAGAGTTAGATGTCTCATATACAGAGCCCGTGTTGTATTCTAAGGAAGATCAAGGCCTAAACATGTATCTAGAAACAATTTAAAAAAATAAAGTACAAGTGTGCACTCCTCATCAAAATAAACTCATGTACAGTAAGAGCTCTTACTGTACATGAAGAGGCTGTGCATGCAGAGCTCTTACTATGCATGCAGAGCTCTTACTGTACATGCAGAGCTCTTACTGTACATGCAGAGCCTCTTAGTATCCTTAGGACTTAGTCTTTTGAAGGGGGCTGGACCAAGAGCTCTCATGTAGAAGATATCAAGAGACGGAGCTCTTACTCAAGAGTTAGGTGTCTCATATACAAAGCTCGTGTTGTATTCGATGATCATTTATATCTGTAAGATAAGTTTCTGACATGATTTAATTTTTTCAAATTATCCCGTGTAATACATGGGATCAAACCTAGTATATATCTATACTATATTATAAAGCATTTGGCTAAAACTCTTAAAACTMTTAAAAWCTCTTAAACCCGTTCATCCCTAAACGATTTCATTCATATCCGATTTCATCCCACATCTAAATTCGTGTAACTAACTGCWGATAAACACAATCAAATACAGGATAAACATCTCATTTTAAATATAAAAAGTCTAAAATATAATTAGTATAATCATTAAATTCTAACAGAATACTTAATTATTATCTTTATAA
>NW_020200927.1:0-11237 GCF_001531365.2 Cynara cardunculus var. scolymus
AACTCTCTCCTTCTTTCTTTGAGACTAAAGAATCTTGGGTCACCGATTATCATCCAATGAAGACACATGCAGGTCTTTGATGAATAATCTCTCCTCTTTAAATCTCATAAATTGATTTGAAGAATYRAGTAGGAAGATAAAGAAAATCGAACAACTAAAAGAGAGTAAAACAGCTCTTAAAACATACCTTTTCTTGACCGAAAATCTCGAACTAGTCTTAAAACAGCAGAAAGCTTGAGTTTTTTTTTTTTGCAAGGAGAAAAAATTGGTTGGAAGGTGATGAAGTTAGAGAGAGGGAACGAAAGGCTGGAATTTTTTTGAAGAATGAGGAGTTTTAAAAAGGGGAGGGGAGTATTTATATGGGGCTTTTTGAAAGAAAATGGRHTGTCCTCCCAAGGCCCAAGCCCAAGATGTTAAATTTCCAAATGCTAGGCCCCAAAAATCTAAAACAAACAAAACAATTTGACAAAAGATTTTAAAACTCCACTCCTATAAAATAATAATAGGCAACTAAATAAATAATAGAAAATTGAAACTTTGGAAATTTTTGAATTTTAAAAGAATGAGACTAAAATATCAACTTTATCTTTTTGTGAAATATTTCAAGACTGATTGGCTTTCATGAATTAACTTGGTTAGCTACCGTCGAAACATGATCTAATCAGACTAATTAAACAAGACGATCTCTGATCATCGAGGCTAAATCCTAAAAAGACTTAGTTTTCAATCAGGATCCTGAAATAAAGTACTAACCTGAATTCCCACAATGCAGAGTTGTCACAGTTAGGAACATCTGATTTCTTCTTCACAAACTCAACCCAGGTGTATCTGGAGTATTCATCAACTAGTACCAAAATGTACTTCTTTCCTTAGAGGCTTTGTGTAGATATGGGCCCACAGAGATCAATGTGGATCAGGTCCAAGGGCTTGGTGCAGAAGGTTTCTGACTTCGTTTTGTGAGAGGCCCGTTTTAGCTTTCTCATCTCGGAGGCTGAGCATAGATGATCTTTTTCAAAGTTGAGATCAAGAATCCCCTTGACCAGCTTCTGTTTGGCTATTTTTCTTAAGACATCAAAATTCAAATGTGAGAACTTCTGGTGCCATAGCCAATTTTCATCGCTCTTATGGGATACAAGACAAAGGGTATCTTGTCCCTCAGAGGATTGAAAATCCAGAAGATAGAAATTTCCCTTCTCTCTTAGCCTTGATGATGGTTTGACCGGGCTTTGTTTCTATGATACAGAGACCCTTGCAAAATCTGACTTCAAGACCCTTGTTGCAGAACTGGCTTATGCTTAGTAAGTTGTGCTTCAAACCTTCAACATAAGCCACTTTGCTGATGGAGATGTTGCCTTTGATGAGAGTTTCGTATCCCTTGATGGTACCCTTGCTGTTGTCTCCAAAAGTGACAGAGCCTCCAGATTTCTCAATGAAGGAGGACAACCGACTTTTGTCACCAGTCATGTGTCTGGAGCAACCTGAATCCATGTACCATGGTTGCACATGCTGGTCCTGCAAGACAAATGAAGGAGTTTTAGGTCCCCATTTCTTAATGGGTCCATGTTTGTTAGTGGGAGATACCTTTCTCTTTTCATCAGCCTTAGCCTTTGCAGGCATGGGTTTGTTAGCACTTCCCTTGCCCTTAGACTTGGGCTTTTTCACGTTTTCATTGGATTTAACTTTACAGCGATAAACGTGCTGGGAGAATATGCAGCAATGTGTCAACATGTGATTCCTCAGGTTTTGTAAAAGAGCTAAACATTGACAATTATTATTCTTTGGACATGAATGTTTAACGTTCTTTTTATTCGCTAAAAATGAAGAAGTAAACGCAGGGGATGTAAATCATGTTCTAGCATTGGTTGTTTTTACAAACTTCCTATCTAGTTCAGATTTTTTATTTGAGGAGGTCTTGGTTTTTACTTCTTTACTCCTGAGGAAGGACTGCTTTTCTTCAGCTGAATGAGAGGAAAAGTGGTGATTAGTTTTCTCAGAGGCAGGCCACTTCTGTTTTTGCTCATAAGTAAACTTAATGAACTTAGAAGATGTACCAGGGCCTTGTGAGTTATCGTTAGCAGATTTGACATTGCCCAGCTTCCTCTTTCCTTTGTCTAAACATTTCATCGATGGTGGAGCATCAGATTTCATTGAGGGTTTGAAGTGTTAAGGCTTCTTATCCACAATGATCTTTGGGGATTTACAGACTATCTCTTCTTTAGATTCAGAATCAAGAAAGTCTCTCACTGATTTTTCGAAATCAAAATTATCATGGATGTTTGAGGGAGGTGTGGGTTCAGAGGTTGATGTTTCAGAGTGATCTGTTGGTGGTTCCATCGTTTCTGACTTAGATGAACTTCCAATTTTACTTGGATGGTTCATCGATTCATCAGCTGATGGTTCCTTACTAGGATTCTCCTTTTCATTAACAATACTTGCTGATGAAGTAGGACTGACAACCAGAGACTCTGATTTGACCATGGGGTTTCCAACGATCTCTGATTTGGAGGTGTCGTTCCTTTCATCAGAATTCTTACATGTACTACTCTCGTACACCATGTTTTCAAAATCTTGTCTCAAGACGACAGTTTTTCTATTGACTTTAACACTTTTAAAATTTGCTTTTCGTTTCGGGATAAAGTCGAGTTTCTGAATGCATCCAAGTTTGAAAGTGGATTCAAGGGTGGATTTCTTTCATTCGATGAAGGAGTCCAATTCATTGAATTCAATCCCTTGAGTATTCGTTTGACCGTTTAACTTTTCGTACACATTTTGGGCATCCCTGTTGTTGTCCCAATATAATCAATCTTCCTTGAAAGCTTCAAGTAAATCAATGGCAGAATGTGTTTTCTATTAAGAATACTAGAAGAAGGAGAGAGAGAAAGTCAATGCCCAATTCTTGGTCAAACTTTCATATACGCATACTGATTTACAATAAGCTCTACTCTAAAATTACAAAGCCAAACACCCTTTATATAGGGTCAAACAAGACACAAGGTCAGAGTCAAACTATTCTAAAGAAAAGTCAAACACGATGACTTTTACACAATTATAGACAAAATAAACTTTCAAGGCGAATACAATTTTACACTGATTTTCAGTACTAACATTCTCCCCCTTTGTATTCAGACTTGAAAGAATTTGCGCGCGTTGAACCTCATTTGAACTTTGAAGCTTTAAACACACTATGTATTCATTAAAAAAATAATCTCCAACTTGAGATCTTCAGGCAATCGAATGTTGAGAAAGATCTTCTAACATTCTCCCTCTCGAATGTAGAACCGCGATGATCTTCTCTTTTTGACAATGTAACACAAAATCAATAACGAACAAATTTTAAACATTCTTCCCAATAATGAATTTCTTCAGATAAGATCACAAACATTCTTTTACGACGTGAAATCTCTATCAGTAAACTGTTGAATTGATGATCTTCACATTCAACAACTCTCAGACGTTGTAACATCGGAATAATATTCGTAATCATCTCCGGGCACACTTCTTTTGAGTCTTTTGACATTATTGAAGTTACTCCCCCTTGATCTTTACATCAGATTCCCCTTATAGTGATCGGAATTGTACATTTCATTCATTATTTCATACTCCCTCTTATGATGAAATAAGAATCATTACATCATACATAAGAATGAATGAAATCCTCCGCGTAAGCCGTCAATTCATGAAATTTAAGTAGATCTTTGTAAATCCACTTATTTAATCTTTTCAGATTAAGGGAATGGGAAGGTAACAACCAAATTCAACGAATGAAATTGTTTTCAATCTTATAAAAAGATTGGCCTATGAGTATAATAGATATACTCAGTACAAGGGATGTACTGTATATATGAGACTTTATGAGGCTCATGTCACCAGGTCTTTCGTTCAATCATCGATAGCTTAATAATAGCATATCTATGGATGTTTTGGCAAAATAACATATGAAATGAAAAATCTGTGTAGTGTAGAAAGATAAAGCAACATATGCTTCTGATAAGTCTCAAAAAGATAAACCGTGTGGACTACAAAAATTTATCAGACTCAATTACTGATCAAAAAGACTTGAAGGGGGGACATATATCCTTCTGATTCAATATCAACTTTCTCCGAATGAGAAATTGATAGATGATGAGCTGCGTGCCCCAAGTGTTATTGAAACACTTATCTGTTGAGAGATAAATGAGTAACTGGTGGGGTTGTGACAACAATTGGCCTGGGCTTTGCCTTTTTCAATATTAGTCTTGAAAGAATTGAGAACTAATAGATTGTGTGGTATGCCTGGATTTTAGAAGTTTGGAACAGGATTCTTATAATTTTTTTAATCCTGTCACAATTCTCGTCAATTCTTTTATTCTCACAACAACTACCCCTCTCATTTTCATTTTAGTCTCAACACACAAACCCTTTTGTATATAAAGCTCACTCATATATGGTTGTCCTCATGGGTAGGTTTGTCGGTTCTGACATTCCATTGAGGTATTTCTGATAAGCACTCAGTCCCTCCTAAAATTAGCATTATGCACAGTTGATCAAAAATATTATTGCAGATAAGCACAATGATCATATAAAATTTGATCAAGAAATTTGGCTTTTAAGCACAATCAATAAAGGAATCATGCGACAACAATCAAATTATTCGATATGCGAGAGAAATGAATGATGATTTGTAAGAACGAGTTTACAGAATCTGATATTAAAAAAATTATTAAATGCATATCAATCAAAGAAAAAAATATCAGAAAACAATATTTGAATACAAACGAGCGTATTATCACCGAAAATGATTTTCTTATAAGAGACGTGATAATAACAATTTGAAGAATAACTGAAACATGTATTGGAGTTATGTTCAATGAGAAATTACGCAAGTAAAATCTCAGGAAACACCTGTTCAGAGAATGTACTCGTTTCCCCAAAACAAAACATTATTTTCCGAAAAACATTTATTGAACTTTCTAGAGACTCCCCCTAGAAAGTAGATTATAGAAATGATTCGATTCAGCTCAAAAAGTTTTTTAAAAAATAAAAAAAATGTGTTTAGCACGGTTCCTAAACTGAGCATTTAGAAACCACACTCGGTAAAGCACGGGTCCTGAACTGAATTGTTCAAAAGCCTCAGTCAGTTAAGCACGAGTTATGAACTGATATATTCAGAAGCCTCGTTTAGAATAGATTACAACTCCCCCTGCATTAGTGTATCACTGATATGATATTCTGATCAGCACAAAATTGACACACCTGCAAAACCAGATTAAATAGATTTTGGTACCCGAAGGAATTTGGGTCTTATTTTGTTAGTATCGGGTTGGGGTATGTTGTAACTACCAAAACATCTATTTCTATTAGAAATATTCTTTTTAGCACTTTGAACAAGATGATCAGAAATAAAATATGATCCATACTAGTTATTGTGATCATTCCTGTTCTTACCTTTCCAACTGTTCTGATAGCCTTGATCTCCATGCCACCTGTTGAACTTTTTCTTATTGACAAATTAATCGGTTATGCATGTTGAGCACATAATTCTTCTCTTGCTAAGATTGATCAGATCATTAGTGGATCTCACAATGCAAGGAAGAACAGAGTTGGTAATAACAGGTGTATGAGATGAAATAGAATCAGCTTTATTAACCCAAATGCTTTTAGTCTTAGAATATTTATTGGATGATCCGATAACATACCCTTGGTAAAACTGATTAGAAGAACGAGAATAGTTCTTAGAAACAGTTGATTTTAGGGCTGCTTGAATAACTGTTCGATTTGGAACAATCATAGAAGCTAGTTTTACACTGTGATGGAGAACCAATTGAGCTTTGTGCACAAGAAAAGTGTTTGACTTTCTGTAAAAGCTGGTCTCTTTCAACATTAACTAAATCAAGCTTATTTTTAAGTTCTGTTCTCATCTTCAGCTCAATTTCATGGTCTGTCTTTAGATCAGACAATTTCTTTGTAGTGTCAAGGAGTTTACCTTCTAACTCCTTATGAAGCATTTCAAACTTTCTCTTTTGATTTATTAACTCTCTTTTCTCTTCATCTGAGCTGCTCTTTTCATTCTCAGAAGCGATGTCAAGCCACTTTTCTTATTAGCAAGCTCCTTAGCAATAGCTGTATAGTTCTTTGAAGTATTTCTCTTTTCAAGAGCAAATTGTTTCTTCTCTTCGTCTAAAATGTTTTGCTTTAGAGCAATGCTTTCAGATAACTTATGTATTTGGCTCTGACAGTCTTCTGAGATGTCTTTCTTCTCTTTATCATTCTTGGCCCGTTCCAAGATGATCAACTGCTCAAAATCAGATACTTGATTTAACCGCATTTTTGTATTTAGCTCTAGAGAGTTTATCTTTCTCATAAGATATACGTTCAACTCCAAACCTTTTCTCTAAATCACACATTCTCTTCTTCTCCTTTTCAAATTCTATTCTTTCAGAACTGAAACTCTTCTCAGCTTTCAAAACTTTTTTCTTCTCTAACTTCAGTAATTTCTGTAACTCACTCAAGTCACTCTCAGATTTATCAGTTAAGTCCTCTGACTCTTTACTATTCCTCCCAAAAGAATTCCTCCCAGTTTGTAGCTCTTGAAGTTTATTAAACATATCATTATTAGCTTTACTCCAAGTTCTCAAATCATCATCATAATCTTTCCTCACTGAACTCAGAGTTTTCTCAAGTTTATTAATCTTATTCATGAAATCATTCTCAACTCTTTCCAATTCTACTTTATGATCTTTCTTTAAATCTTTGATAAATTCCTCATTTGAATGATTCTCATAAAAAATGTTTATGTATTTATCTTTATAGTCCATAATGCTCTTCTCCAATTCAACAATCTGAGCTATCATCTCTTTATTCTCCTTCTCTAAAATATCTGCCATTAAGAAAATTAAGATTGATTAATCAGATCAAATGCTGTGAAATCATATAAAAGAAATAAAATACAGTTAAGCTCAAACACACAAAGAAAAAGAAAAAAAATACAAAAACTGAAGAGAAATCAGAAAATCGACGAAAAACTGTTAAAAATCAGTAAAAACAGTCAAAACTGTTGAAAACAATTAAAAATTGTTAAAAACAGTCAAAGACAGTTAAAACTGATAAGAAACAGTTTATACGACGTAAAGTACTTCAATGATTCTCAAACAGTTTAAACACAACAAAAACATATAAACGATGATCCAAAAATTAAAATCTAAAAAAAATAAAACTCAAAAAGATACAAGCCCAAAACAAAATATCAAAACAGAAATAATGATCCAAGCCCAAATCAAGCTTACACGAAAATGCAACGATTTGATCAACAATTTGCAAGTTCAAATCCAGATACAATGAATACGCATACAAATAAGTCTTGAGCCCGAATAAATTCTCTTGAGAGATTTAAGCCAAAATCTCTCAAGTTGTCATGATGCAACCAATGTTCTTCGAGTTCTTTTTCTAGATAGAAATTTCCGACTAGCTGCAATGCTTCCCCGTAGTTTATATACTCCAATTGATAGTCCTTCACCCTGAAATGTGACCTTAAATGGTAAGCTACCCAAATTAAAGTTACATAATGTAATATATCCAAAACTATAGATGAAACTACAAAAAGAAATCAACAATTAACAAAACTAAATTGAACAGCTGCTTGTTCAAGGAATCCAATCAAGACTGTGCAAGAAATCCATCTTTTCATAACCCATATCATATAATGAATGTTTGTCTTGAAGCTGATGCTGATGAGAAGGTACTAGTATGTAGCAAGTCCCTAAACCAAGATAGAAGAATGGGACTGTAGTATTGAGTTTGGTAATTATTCACTAGACATCCATTCCAGCCAAATATCAACCGAGACTGACTTTGAGAACGAGCGTCCTGCTAAACATCAACTATGGATTTCTGATATTGATAGACATTGATGGAGACGGAAATCCAACTGGTGGATTGTTTGGGACAACAGTAGTAACAATGGGTATGCTTAGTACTGCAACCTACTTTCTCACTATGAATATGTTTGGCCCAATAGCAGATAATGCTGGTGGAATTGTATAGATGAGTTAGCAGCCTGATTACCACATTGAACCAAAATCACCAGATTATGATAGTCTCAATTGAAGAGAATGCTGGAGACGATTTCCCTCTGTACCATATCCTTAATTTCTTGAAATCAATGTCTGACTTGTGCAAAAAAAAAAAAGTTTTGAACTGCACCAGATGCTGACGGTGTGGATGTCGTGTGCAGTAGTATTCTCAAACTATTGACATTCAAAGCATTAGCACCTCCTTCAGGTTTAGGAGGTTAACCTGTTGCTCACAGCAATTGATTTAGAACAAAAAATAACTGGACATATGTGAGATTTAGGCTAATACACAGCCTGTGCAAATTACACCAACAGACTCAAAATTGAACAGCATTTGAAAATGATGATCAAGAAACAAAAATTCTGCACAAACCTTGTTGAGCGATGAAAATGAAAAACTTGTGGATAGGCAGGTGAGCGATCACTCCAACCAAACTTGAAAAAAAAACGAAATTCTGGGATCAAACAACAAAGTGGTATGTGATAAAGATAAAGGAACAGGTTAGGCAGGATGTCCGATTTAACACGTGACAGTGATAAAGGGGAAAAACCAGATGATGCTTCACATGAGTTACACCCAAAATCGGATAGGCTTATGTCCGATTTACACAGTCTCGATCAATCAAGTCTACAACACAGGATCCTTCCAATTATCTGAGTGATAAAGAGAGAAATCGAACAAGGGTTCTGTGAGCGATTTAGTAATCCGGTGAGAATGGTGAGCTAGCAACTAAGTAAAATACAGATACCACCATGGTGAGCGGACAGTGTTATGAAGACTTGAGCGATTTCACCTCAAATAAGATGAGATGGTGTCCGATTTAGATGAAAGGGTGTGATTTAGCCTAAACCAGAAAAGCATTGAGCGATTTACTGACCGATTTACCAAATCGGATGAAGACTTATGTGCGATTACCTCGAAAATGGTCAGATCATGGTGTGCGATTTAGAGGAAATCAGACAAAGAAATATGTTCTTGATGATCGATTTACCTGAATATGAAATCAGAGACTTCAATTAAAGTCAAAATCAGTCAATGTCTTGAGAGAATTTCTAAATCGAACAAGGTTTGAGCGATTTGTATGAAGCAGCTGGCAAATAAACTTGAAATCAAGTGTGATGAAGCTGCGCGTTGATGATGAAATGAAAACATATTCTCGATTAAGCGATGAAGATGAACTTGATTCAAGATATTGAAAGGATGAGCTAGAGAGTACGGTTGGGCCTAAACAGAATGGGCTGGGATTTGAGCGATTTAATTTGTAAAAACACAAAAACAAAGAAAAAATTTATAAAAATTGGATCAAATCATTGGCTTAAGAATAAAACAAGAACACGAAAAACAATTAAAATTACAAATTTTATCAAAACTTGAAATCGGAAGATCAGATCATAAATCTTTGTGAATAACAAAGATTCACAAAGCGATTCTTGTGACATCCGTCATTTTTGGAGCGTCAGGTTAGCATCTTTATAGGGTTTCTATATTTAGAATTATATTTTATTAGGATCTAGTCATGTTGATTAGAATTCATCTGGCTTGATTCCCAAAATGTAATGCCAAATACATTAAAAATTCTCCAAATATAATAAAGTTGATATTAAAAAGTCCAAATTAAAATATCTTATTTGAATGTCCAAATAATTTTACCAAAAATTTGGAATTTTGATCTAATACTAATATTTTTATCAGTATTTGGCAAATTGTATTTATACCCACATTTAAATGGGCTTTATTTTATAAAATAATAATAATCATAATATAAGAGTTGGTTTGGGCCATAAAAAGGGCTGGCCCCTTTCATTCAATTAAGTCCTCATATAAAAAGATCACATCTCTTGAAATCTCTCATTTCCATCTTCATTTTACATAATCCCTTCTCTCTCTCTCTAGAAACTCCCATTCCAGCCGAATTCATCTTTAAACCAATCTTAAATTCCATCATCTTGAAGAACAATTAAATCTTCAAGAAGTAGCAGGCAAAAGGTAATGGACTAGTTACATTATCTTTGTATTTCAACATGATTTCTCATTTTCTACACATTTCTTCTTTCTTCTTTTTGTAAACAAATTTTCTGGAGAATCTAAGATGAGAGATTATATATCAAAGACATGAAAATATCCTCAAAATGATGATAATCTATGATCTACAAACATTGGAACTCAAGAAAATTTGGTAAAAGTGATTGCATGTGGGTTTTTGACCATAAAAGGGGATGTTTGGAGCTGACAAATTACTATCTAGTAGTTATGTGGCCCATTTCTCGCAAAAAAATAGTCCAAATGCTATGTTTCTTTTTTTAAAATGAAGTTCAGTGAGTTAGGGTTCTATCCCCCACTGGAATCACATAAAAAGAGTAAGTTTTGAACCTTCAAATGTTTAAAACAAAATAATTGTGCAACAACACACTTGACAGTAGGTAAAACATACTTTGGACGACCATATCTCTCTGGATATTCCTCCAAAATGGTCTTTCTTTCTCCTAGAACTTATTTAATGAGTTATCTTTCAAATGCATCTGGTCTCACTAAAAAATATTGAGTTTTGAGCCTTCAAGTTCTTGATACAAGATTACGGTGCAAAAAGAGCAATACTGACAGAATCTTGCATGCATTTTAAAACGGTCATATCTCCTTCAAAACTCAATAAAAACGGGTGATTCTTTTTCTGGAAGTTAACCTTATGTGTTAGATTTGAAATAAAGTTAAAATCACTAAAAATGATGAGTTTAGACCCCCCAAATGTGTGCAATCTGTCTTGGGGACTGTGTCACTCAAAAGTGTAGGGTAATGATGAGTGCCTTAAACCCATCCAAAATTCTTGATATGTAACACCCCCAATCCATACATTGCATATAACACATATATTATATATGGAATACATGTCTTCTCCCACATAGGTCCATAATACAATAGTCTTTAATCTGAATTACACCATTCAAAAATTTCAAAAGTACATGTGCTAAAACCCATATCTGACAATAGAACAATTTAATAAGGAAATTCAAGAGAAATTTGTAGAAGAAGAAGATGAAATAGAAATCGACGGTGCTTTCTTTATTGAATAGAAAATTACAAACTCTAAAGAACCCTACTCGACTATCATAAGATGTATCTGAATCTATGTGTTTACCATGAATTTTCTATTTACTCTCGTACATTTTTCTCTACCTGAAACACTACTTATA
>NW_020200927.1:14856-16234 GCF_001531365.2 Cynara cardunculus var. scolymus
ATCAACAATATTTTTAAAAACTCACCTTAACAATCACAGTTTCTATAGTTTTAAAACACACAGCAAATCACAAGCTCTTCAAACAGCTTTGAACAAGAGATTCMTTCAAGAACACTTCTCACCGCCACAACACTCTTTTTCTCTTTCAACAGATTTTTCTTCAAATGAAATGATAAGATAGAATCTTATCCTTTTATTTCTTTAAATACTCCCACCATAGTAGTGAAGATTATTTTAATTATAGAACTCATAGGCGGTGAAAGCATTATCCAGTAGAAATAACCTTGGGTGGTGGGTTTATTTATCATAAAATTCCTGATTTCTTAACCATGAAGGTATAAGTTTTTAAATATTATAATAATGTTTCCACCAGAATATCTTATCACATATAGGCATCACCTCATGTATGCTTCACACCATATGCATATATGTATAAATTACATACATATTATGCCATCTGTTCACATATATGCATGCACAATATCATGTTCACATTTCACATATATAGTTCATGCATTTATACTTAGATATGCATATTTCACGTAATCCACATAATAAACACGTATAAAAATTCTGGTTATAATATGATATTTGGGAAAAATCTGTTTAACTCATTATTTTTGATGGTATAAAAATTTGGACTCAAAAAGATTTATAAAAGGTTCCTTTTGACAGTGATTTGTGAGACCAAAATTGCAGAAACAAAATTTGCATTCTGTCCAAGTGGTAACTCTATGTGCAAAGGACTTTGATTTTAAAATGTATAATTTCTGGACTATTTTTTTAGAGCAAATGATATAAGTATCAACTTTAATTCATAAAAACTCATTGGCATTACATAAGATATAATTTGACTTTATCTTTATCGAGACCCGATAGGTGATCTAATTATTGGATTTCAGACTGTTTAGGAAAGTTAGGGCGGACGTGTAGTGCTTCAAACGTCATCAAATTCTTGGATATTCATCAGCAAACTTGTAAGTATTCATGGCTCCACTTTTACTGCTTTTTGTTTATTTAAACTGGGGGAAAAACATGAAGTTATGCAAACTATACTGTTTATTGTAAAACTGTTGGACTAAAGAACTATTTAGTCAAGATTTGTTGAAGTTATGAAAAATTGACTGTATTGCACTATAGTATAAATGGTAAATTGATGTACTTGAGAGGATATGTTTTAAAAAGCACCCTCCCATAAGCGATACTAGTTAACTCGGGCACGTTCTCGGGTTGTGGTAATTGTGGATAGCTGCTATTGTGTTGACAGTCCCACCCAAAAACGGGTGCACATTACCTATGTTTTATAGTCTACTCATGTGTGCGAAAGGGCCACCGCTGAAGTAGTACTGATACGAACCGTGGTACCTTAGTGAGCGCG
>NW_020200927.1:17944-19288 GCF_001531365.2 Cynara cardunculus var. scolymus
GTTAATATCGCATATCACTATGTCATCATCTGCTCCTAATGAATATTCGGCAGACGAATCCGGTTATGTGGTTAGCCGATCTAGAAGGAACTCATCCATCAATGAAGAGGTAGACCCATGTGAGCATGAGGACACAACGACTAGCGAGACACCTGCTTCATCACCTGCATCTATATTGCCCCCATCGGAGACAGTGCATGATATTCCACCTCAAACCTTTCATGGTCCAAGGATTAAAGTCACGTCTAGGAAAAGTGTTTCACTACCTCGGCGGGTGACTTTTGAGAATTCCACTAGAGTTAGAGGGGAGTCATCCCAACCACAGCATGGGAGCAGGACCTCTTAGGTAGTGACAGGAGTACCTGCATCCTACACTCAGGGCTTGAATCTGGCTGAACGAGAGTGGGTGAGGAAAATCGCATCAGAGACTCAAACTCACCAGACCCGGCTGTGATACCACCACCACATTTTGAACAACCTATCCTATGTTATGGAAATGCACCACCAGCGTATGATGAGAACCTCAGATGTCGTCATCGCTGCTAGACAGGAGATTAGGAGTTTGTACAAGTGCCTGGTGGTGAGTGGGATGCTGATGCTGATGCTAGGAATGCTGATCGGTTGGATGTTGCTCTAGAAATGATCTCTAGTGATAGAATGTTTACTCTTTTGCATTGAAACCTAAGATCTTGTCTTGGTGGGCTGTAAACAACTATGAACTTATGACGTCTTTTGAGAAATGCTTATCTACGTCAAGCCATGGTTGAATATAAAATTATTCTGTTCGATTATGTAAATGCTTGAATGTTATCCATAAGATGAATATCCTTTGCATCATTTATGTCACACCCCGCTAAAGCCGAAACACGAGATGTAACAGGCAAGCGAGTCATAGCAACAGTTTATAAATAACACCATACCAAGTTGTTCAAAAACAAAACAAGTTCATCGACATAACTAAAATTAGAATCTACACAACGTTCCCAAAATACATCAAATTCTGACTTAATCGATCCTGACTCGAGTATGCTCCCAAAAATCCAAACAACTTTACTTAAATCCTGAAAAGCATGGATAAAACAAGGTCAACTACAAAGAGTTGGTGAGTTAACGGGTTTTCATATGCATAAAATGTTTCAATGCATAAACCAAATAATAGCAAACTTATGTGAAATTCTTTGAACTTAATAAATGTAAATCTCTCACGATGTAAAACTTGAGACGCTACTGAGCCTTACCTGACCAACTTGCCCCATTAATTTTCGAACAACCAGAAGTAGCCCGTTTACTACTTAGGTCCCATAGTTCGATGGAGTACTAATTCAGCGGTGGTCCAAATTCCAC
>NW_020200927.1:22293-26712 GCF_001531365.2 Cynara cardunculus var. scolymus
TCTTTTCTTAGAGCTTCTTTTTGATTCTCTAGGATTTGGGCCTTCAAACTGGTATTCACCAAGGCTCCCAAAACTCGCACCCTCATTGGTTTTATTCCTCCCTTTTCGGCTCAAAGCATCGGCTACAACATTGGCTTTGCCTGGATGATATTTAATCTCACAATCATAATCACTAAGCAGTTCAACCCATCTTCTTTGCCTCATATTCAACATTTTCTGATTGAGGATGTGTTGAAGGCTTTTATGATCAGTGTAAATGGTGCATCTGGGTTAAGGCTGTGAGCGGCTGTGCAATTTTCGAAAAGTTTGCGATGAATCGCCGATAATAGCCTGCTAACCCAAGGAATTGACGGATCTCTGTAGGGGTTCTTGGGGCTTCCCAATTCCTAATGGCTTCAACCTTTGCAGGATCTACTTGAATTCCTCTTACATTGACTACATGGCCCAAAAACTGAACTTCCTGTAACTAGAATTCACATTTGGAAAATTTGGCAAACAACTTCTTGTTTCGGAGTACTTCCAAAATTACCCTTAGATGTCGCTCATGGTCCTCTCGGCTTCTTGAATAAATTAGTATGTCGTCTATGAAAATGATTACAAATTTATCTAGGTACGGTCTACAAATTCTATTCATTAGGTCCATGAAGACGGCTGGTGCATTGGTTAGCCCGAATGGCATAACCATAAATTCGTAATGACCGTACCGGGTCCTAAAGGCTGTTTTGGGAATGTCCTCTTCTCGAACCCTCACCTGGTGATACCCGGATCGCAAGTCAATCTTGGAAAAATAAACTGCCCCTTGGAGTTGATCGAACACGTCATCGATTCTAGGGAGAGGGTATCTATTCTTGATGGTCAACTTATTAAGTTCCCTATAATCAATGCACATTCGTATTGACCCATCTTTCTATTTAACGAATAGTACCGGTGCACCCCAAGGTGAGTAACTTGGTCTTATGAATCCTTTGTCTAGTAATTTCTAGAGTTGGGTTGACATTTCTTGCATTTCCGATGGTGCCAAGCGGTATGGTGCCCTTGCCATTGGGGCAGCTCCAGGAATTAAGTCAATACCGAATTCAACTTTTCTTTGTGGGTGTAGGCCTGGTAAATCCTTAGGAAAAACATCGGAAAACTCCCGAACTACAGGTAATTCCTCAATACTTTTCTCCTTGATCTTTCCGTCAATCACATGTACCAGGTATGTGGTGTACTTTTTCTTCAGATACTTCTGCATCTTCATGCAGGATACCAGCTTAATATTTCGATCCAACTTGTCTCCCTGAACCACAATTGATTCCAATCCCTCTTGAGGAATTCGGATAAGCTTCTCTGAACATACAATCTCAGCTTGGTTTTTGGATAGCCAATCCATACCTACAATTATGTCGAAACTTCCTAGTTCAATCGGTATAAGGTCTATGCTAAAGTCCTTATTGGCTAAGTTCAGAGTGCAATTCGTAAATACGCTTCTAGCTTTAAATTCCTGACCATTGGCAAACTCGATTACAAAGGCTTCTTTCAATTTATGGGGCCTTAAGTTAATTTTCTGCTTAAAGTCTAGTGACACAAAACTTCTGTCTGCCCCTGAGTCAAATAGAACCGATGCAAATTCATTATTCAGAGGAAACATACCTGAAACCACGTTGGGATCCTCTCTAGCTTCCCTGGCTCCCAACTCAAATGCTGTGCCTCGTGCCTGACTTCCTGAGTTGCCTGAACTGACCTGCCTGGTTTGGTTTGTGTTTGTCCCTGCTTTCCTTTTTGGACAAACATTCCTTATGTGGTCTGGACCTCCACAGTCAAAACATAACCGCTTCTGGTAGTCCTTTGTGGTGTGACCCCCTAGATGACACCTTTGGCAGATAATGCAATTTCCCCGATGCGGAAATTTGCACTTATTGCATCTAATGGTGTCCTCTTGTCCTACCACCTGCGTTTGAGCTCCAAAATTCCTTGTTACCCTCCTGCTTCTGTCAAACTTCCCTCCAATTCTTCGATCTCCATGCTCCTCCATCTTCCGCTTTCCTTTGGTAAATCCTTCGGACCGCACAACATTATTCGTGAGCTTTGTGGCAATTTCTGTTGCCTCCTGAAGAGTCTTTGGGTTGGCCGCGGTGATGTTTCCCCTAATTTCTAGAGACAATCCCCAAATATACCTTTCTATACGAACTTCCTCTGATGTCACAAGATGCGGCACCAGGTTTGCCAATTCATGAAATCTCGTTGTGTATGCAGATATATTGTCTCCTTTCATTTCGAGATTCCATAACTCCATTTCTAACTTTTGGAGTTCGCTTCTCGGGCAGTATTCATCCTTTAGCAATTTCTTAAATTCTTCCCAGGAGAGTTGGTTAGCCGTTTCTCGACCTCTGGTTTGTATTAAAGTGTTCCACCAGGTGAGCGCCCTTCCTTGCAATAGGCATGCCGCATACTCCACCTTATTTCCTTCAGTACATTTGCTAATGTGAAGAACAGACTCCATGCTCTCGTGCCATGATAGTAATCCTACTGCTCCATTGGTTCCATTGAATTCTTTGGGGTTGCAAGCTCTAAAGGTCTTGTAAGTGCATTCCCGAAGAGGCCTAGACTCAGAGTTTGAGGAATGGTTGACGTTCAAGCCAGCAGCCACTTGGCTGACTATATTGGGAAGTGCGGCAATAAGTTGATCTGACACGAGTTGCGCTATATCGGGATTCTCCCTCCTTGGCGGCATTTCTTTAGATCCTAATCAGAAGGGAATTCATAAGTTTGATGGCAAAACAAGGGTGATAGCTTCCCAGGTATTACCATGGAGAATAATCATGTATTACCATAAAAAACAGAGTAAACTCATTCGTACAATAAATTGACATAATAAGCATTCTTCAAAAGGTGTTCATGCATTGATATTCAATGGCAAGTACAAAACAGGGTCTCTAGCAACGGAACAAAAGAGTGAGTATCCCATTCTTAATTCTCCTTCTAGAACAACATCCATCCTATGGCTATTCCCAATGCCAACATCATCATACCACAAATTACCAACCATCTATACAATCTCCTAATTTCCTGCCTGGCGGCAACAATAGCCTCTCTGTTCCTTACTATGCTCTGGTGGTGCGCTTCTATCACATGGGACAGGTTGTTAAGGATGTGATGATGATATCCTAGCCGAGACTGGTGCACTTGTGTGTCAGCTGCAATCCTCCTCACCCAATCTCTTTCAGTTGGATTCATCCCTTGAGAGTAAGACGCAGGTACCCCGGCCACAATTTGAGTCATTCTGCTCCCTACATGGGTTCGGGATGACTCACCTACAACCCTATGGGAGTTCTCGAATGTCACCCGCTGCGGTAATGGGACACTCTTTCTGGGCGTGACTCTGATCCTTGGTCCATGATGGGTTCGTGGCGGAACATCAGGTACCGACTCCGTTGGGGGTAAGTAAGATACTTGAGGCGTGGCAGCTACATCACTCATTGCCGTATCTTCCTCATACAGGTCTATTTCTTCGTTGCGGGTTACGTTCCTTCCAGAGCGACCAACTACATAACCGGATTCATCGGCGGAGTATTCACTCTGATCAGAAGACATTGTAGAGATCTGCGACATGAACAATCTTAGTTACTAAAGTGCATCTTCTAACAAAAACTCAGTGATACAATAGAAGTTTCTAAACAAAACTAAGTCATGACAATCATGCTGGTTTCTCTGGACAACACCTCTGATTACATTACAGAGCTTCTGGTCGTGAGACCGGAGCTTCTGGTTGTACTGAAGTCCTTAGAGAAGGATTTCTTATCCATCGATTTTCTGACAATCCAAAGGAATTCTTTCTTTATCAACCATTGGCTTTAACCTTCATATTTAGAATAATTATAGATCTTTGATCCATCGATCCTCTGGTTCCTCCTGAAGCACTTACCAGAGCTTCTGGTAACAAAGCCAGAGCCTCTGATTCCTCATAGTGCATTTACCAGAGCTTCTGGTAACAAGACCAGAGCCTCTGGTTCCACTCCTACACTTAGAAAAACATTAAGCCATCCGTCCATCGATATTCTAGTTCCTCCTAAAGCACTTACTAGAGCTTCTGGTAACAAAGCCAGAGCCTCTGGTTCCTCATAGTGCATTTACCAGAGCTTCTGGTAACAAGACTAGAGCCTCTGGTTCCACTCCTACACTTAGAAATACATTAAGCCATTCGTCCATCGATCCTCTGGTTCCTCCTGCTCGCCCTTTCCAGAGCTTCTGGTCGCGAGACCAGAGCCTCTGTTGCATCATTTATACTTAGAGGAATTCTAAGAAATCCTTCCATCGATCCTCTGGTTCTTCTGCTCGCCTTTATCAGAGCTTCTATTGCGAGACCAGAGCCTCTGTTGCATCATTTATACTTAAAGGAATTCTAAGAAATCCTTCCATCGATCCTCTGGTTCTTCTGCT
>NW_020200927.1:26807-27898 GCF_001531365.2 Cynara cardunculus var. scolymus
TTGCGAGACCAGAGCCTCTGTTGCATCATTTATACTTAGAGGAATTCTAAGAAATCCTTCCATCGATCCTCTGGTTCTTCTGCTCTCCTTTACCAGAGCTTCGGTTGCGAGACCAGAGCCTCTGTTGCACACGGACAGCTAAAATTGAGCAATCGATCATCCATCGCCTCTGGTCTTCTTGACCAGCGCCTCTGGTCCTACACGGACACTTAGCGAAATTCTAGCAATCTATTTTTCCATCACCTCTGGTCCTCTTGATCGGCGCCTCTGGTCCTAGGAATCGGATATTCATAAAAGTGCAACAAAACTCATGCTTTTCACAACAATTTCATTTGCTGGAGCATACCTTTATTCAGATTGATTAAGTTCTTCTCATTACACATAAATTAAGCACAGGTGATCAGGCTTTACTTAATCAACGTGTAACAACAATACCCGCTTTAAAACACATGATTTTTAGATTTCCTGAAAAAATTTTGGAAAATTTTTGGTTATAGTCGATGGTTTTTAAAGAAAACGAACGTTTTCTATAACTGAGGCTCTGATACCAAATCTGTCACACCCCGCTAAAGCGAAAACACGAGATGTAACAGGCAAGCGAGTCATAGCAACAGTTTATAAATAAYACCHTACCAAGTTGTTCAAAAACAAAACAAGTTCATCGACATAACTAAAATTAGAATTTACACAACGTTCCCAAAATACATCAAATTCTGACTTAATCGATCCTGACTCGAGTATGTTCCAAAATATCCAAATAACTTTACTTAAATCCTGAAAAGCATGGAAATAAAACATGGTCAACTACAAAGAGTTGGTGAGCTCACGGGTCTTCATATGCATAAAACGTTTCAATGCATAAACCAAATAATAGCAAACTTATGCGAAATTCTTTGCACTTAATAAATGTAAATCTCTCACGATGTAAAACTTGAGACGCTACTGAGCCTTACCTGACCAACTTGCCCCATTAGTTTTCGAACAACCAGAAGTAGCATGTTCACTACTTAGGTCCCACAGTTCGATAGAGTACTAATTCAGCGGTGGTCCAAATTCCACATGATTAGACTAGAAAACGTAGGTAATTGTGC
>NW_020200927.1:28853-76164 GCF_001531365.2 Cynara cardunculus var. scolymus
GATTCCAACGAATTTACAAGATGAGAAATCCGATTTAAAGATGCATGCAAGACCTATCATCCGAAAAATATGATCAGACCTCACATGCAAGGATTCTCTCTTTCTTTCTTAGAGATTAAAGAACATGGGTCACAGATTATCATCCCAACGAAGACACATGCAAGTCTTTGATGAATTATTTCTCCTCTTTAAATCCCATGAATTTACTTAAAGAATTGAGAAGGGAGAAGGATAAAAACTTTCGGACTACTAAGAAAATAGAACAGCTCTAAAGCGTACCTTTTCTAAACAGAAGCTTTCGAACAAGCTCCTAAGGACAGCAAAAGCCTTAAGTTTTGCAAGAAGATTTGAACCGACTGGAAGGTGATGGCGTTATAGAGAAAACAGAAAGCTGGAAACTTGGAGAATGAAGATTTTCCAAAAGAAGAGGGGTATTTATATGGGGCTTTTTGAGAAGAAATGGGCTGGCTCCTAAAGGCCCAAGCCCAAGATATTAAATTTCTCTTATATAATAAAACCCCACTAATTTAAACAAACAAAACAATTTGATAAAAGATTTTTAAAGGAAACTCCACTCTTTAAATTAATTGGCAAATAAATATAAAAATGGGACTTTGGAAATCTTTACATTTTTAAAGMGRACGRAACTTAAAAATATCAACTTTATTTTATGTGGAATACTTCAAGACTATTTGKCATTACATAAACTAACTTGGTTAGCTACCCGCTGAAACGTGATCTAACGAACTAATCTTGGGAGTTGAGCAAGATGATCTCTAATCATCGAAGCTAAATCCTCGAAAGACTTAATTCTAAATAAAGATCTTGAAATAAGGTACTAACCTGAAATCCCAAAGTGACGAATTGTCACAATTTAAATGACTAGAAGTTATTATTAATGATATTGCCATGAAAATGACGAAATTTCCTTCTGACTTAGGCCTTAGAAAATGCCGCCAAGAAGAGAAAACCCTGATGTTGCACGACTGGTGTGAGAACAACTCTTGGCCGCACTCCCCAACATTGTCAGCCAGGTAGCGGCAGGACTGAACGCTAACCAACCAACCAATTCTGAGCCTATAACACCCAGGGAATGCACATATAAATCCTTCAGATCCTGCAACCCAAAAGAATTCCATGTAACCGAGGGAGCCGTAGGATTATTAACCTGGATTGAGAGTATGGAATCTGTCCTCCATATCAGTAAATGCACTGGATTGAGCGTCTCAAGTTTTAAACATCGTTATAGATTTACATTTATCGGGTGCAAGTTTATGTATTAGTTTGCAAGAATTGATTTATGCATTGAAAATAATTTTGTGCATATGAAAATCCATGAACTCACCAACTTTTTGTAGTTGACGTTGTTTTATGTTTCATGATTTTTAGGAAATAAGTAAGAAATGATGTTTTGGAGCATATATGTGACGACACCGATTAAGTTCATTTTGAAACTTTTGTAAAGATTTATTCTATCTTCAACTTGGTTAAGGATGTTAAATTCGAATCTTGTAAAAATTGAATGGTGTTATTTAATATCTGTTGTTGTGACTCGCTTACCTGTTTCATCTCGTGTTTCCGCTTTAACGTGGTGTGACAGATTTTGCACATTTTGATCCCGATTTTAACACGAAAACACAAAATTTTAAAATTTTTTTGGATCAAACTTAAGAAAAATTGAAGAACATTAAGAAAAATCCAGAAACTTTTCTTCAAAAATTCTTCAAAAAATGAAGATTTCTTCTTCTGATTTCTTGCAAATATTCTCTGATACCAAATGTTGTCCCAATATAATCAATCTTCCTTGAAAGCTTCAAGTAAATCAATGGCAGAATGTGTTTTCTGTTAAGAATACTAGAAGAAGGAGAGAGAGAAAGTCAATGCCCAATTCTTGGTCAAACTTTCATATACGTATACTGATTCACAATAAGCTCTACTCTAAAATTACAAAGCCAAACACCCTTTATATAGGGTCAAACAAGACACAAGACACAAGATCAAAGTCAAACTATTCTAAAGAAAATGTAACACCCCATACCATACATTGCATGTATCACATATTTCGTACAGAAGAAATACATGTTTATATACCATTCAGGTCCCTTAGTACAAGAATCAATCATTACAGAATACAAGGTCCAAAAATTCAAATACATTTCTTGTACTAATCAACGTTCATCAATCAAAACTGTACATCAAAGACAATTCTTCATGTAGAAATGCATATAGGAAAATATCACATTTTCCCCATTCCCTTACCGTCAGTACCTCCTACAATATATAGTTAAAATCACAAAATGAGGGTTAGACCGAAAGGTCTAGTGAGTTACCCTTTTTATGTTATTGCACGGTGGAAATCACCAAAACCTTTATGGAAAACAACTTTTCATATATATAACAAATATATGAACAAATAAGGACATAATACTAGATCCTTTCCAATTTTCAAGCTAAGCATTCAGCTATTCAAATCACATACTTTTGAACCAACCAGGTTTCATATAATGCCACTTTTAAAACTTTTCTAATCAAACATCCAGACTATGATTTCCAATAAGAACCTTGATCCTAAATCTTTAAATCACAAAGAAATAAAGATTCCAGACTACGGTAGTCTTAAGGGATATAATAGAAAGAGTTATATCATACAACACACATACAAATGCCACCCTTATATCTAATGTACAACTCTCCTTGATATGCCACCCTTATCCCGTGGTACACCTCTCATTGATATGCCACCCTTATTTTCTCATCAATACATTTTACAAAAACAATTTCAAATAGACCACAGTCAATGGAATTATTATTGATCCAAAATCATTTATATCAAATTTCCATTTTTTGATAAAATAACAATTTTCATCAATCAAGCACAAGGCATAGTACAAATCCGGTCAACTTGGCTTGGCCGGACTTCATCTCCGGTCAAGTCTTGACCGATTTATCAAATCCGGATAATATACCGCCCAAGGCCTGCCCGATTTAACACTTGGAATTATTTCCAATACTTTTGTCCGAATAACAAGTTTGGACAATACATCGACTAAGACTTGTCCGATTTAAAACAATCCGATCACCACATGGTCGTATTCATACTTCTCCATTCAAAATGTTTACTATACTTAACATTCATAAATCGCTCAATGCTTGACCGGTTTAAAACTAAACCGCTTAACACTTGACCGGTTTTGGGGCTTAATCGCCCAACCCTTGTCCGATTTAAGAATAATCCAGACAAGCTTTGTCCGATTTAGACTCAATCCGATTACCCTTTGTCCGAATAAAACCCTTATGCAAATAACTGATTTCTTTCCAATAATAAACAACATTCAAATAAAACCAGTAACAAATTTTATGCAAAATGGTTTAGAATTCACTCACCTTAAAACCCTTTTGAGAATAATTGAATCTACTTTGCTTCAAAAAGTATCCGGTCAGTCCTCCTCTTTCTTTAAATCGCTCAAACTTTAAAAATGGCAAGAAGAGGAGAAATGGAGGCTAAACCCTTCTTTTATACCCTTTCCTACTAAGGAAAGTCGGCTGCCTCATGCAGCCTTCACATGCATGCATACATCCAACTATCCATATAAATAATTATGCACACTTGCATAATTTAATATATGCTTTCACTTAAGCATACTCACATACATACATGCATATCATACATATATTTCTTATGCATAAAATTCACATATTTGTTGCATACTCATTTTATGCACATAATTTTACATATTAGTATGATCAAATAAAACAAATTTATCATGCTATCACGTAATCATTTAATCAGATAATCACATATTTATTACCTCGGGTGATAACCAAGATCCGGTTATCACATAAAAGTCAAACACGATGACTTTTACACAATTATAGACAAAATAAACTTTCAAGACGAATACAAATTTACAGTGATTTTCAGTCCTAACACCTGTATTTATTCATCAGAAGTTCATTGGTTTGAAGCTTCTGGTGAAGAACCTTCCTTTCTTTTTGAAAGAAATCTTTGAGAGCTACTGAGTTAAGTCTCTCTGCCTCAGATTCTTTTAAGGCCTTAGTTTTCTTTTCTAAGTCTTTGGTTACTCGCTTGTTTATTTCTAGAATTTTTCTTCCTCTGATTTTTTAAGGGTGGCGATGCGAGTTTTTTCTTTCATGAGATCGGATTTTTCTTTGGTTAGAAGATTAGTCTATCTTTTGTAGAAACTGACTTCTTTTTCCGCTTTAAGTCTTTCAGATTTTTCAAAATTTAATTTTTCTTTTAATTTCAAGAAGTCCTCTGAAAGTTTTATTACCCTTAACTCTAGCTCAGATTGAGCAGAGTTGGTTTCATCGATAGTAGACTCACATACCTAATCATCAGTGTCAGAGTCAGATTCTGCATTGGACGTGGCCACCAGACTATTGAGTGCTCAGTCTTCTTCATCGTATGAAGAATCAGACACCCAATTTTCTTTTTCAGCCATCAGGCTTCGCTCTCTTGGATTGTACTTGTATTTATTCTTGTAGTAATCAGCTTCCTTTACTAGTCGTCCTCTGCATTCTTTGGAAAAATGATCGATTTTTCCGCACCTAAAGCAGCGGAGGTCATTTTTCCTTCCGTCTCTGTCTTCTTTCTTCTCCCTTCTTCTATCTTCTCTTCTGTCTTCTCTCTCTTCTCTTCCATATCTTCTGTCTTCCCTCTGGTAGAACTTCGATGGCTTCCTTTCATAGGATGGCTGGTACTTCTCCCTTTTGAAGTCTCTTCGTTCATAGGGTCTCTTGATGAACTTTTTCTGGAACTGTTTTGTTATCAAGGCCAGAGATTTGGCAAAGGCTTTGATATCATCATCTGATTCAGATGTTTCATCCTCAAATTCTGATTCTACCACCAGTGCTTTCTTTCATTTCTTCTTGTGCTCTCTGGTGGAGGTCCTTGAAACATCCTTTTCTTCAGCAGCAAGAGCCAGAGGTCCACTGATGGACACTTTTTTCTTCATGATATCATTCTCTTGTGCAGCAAGCGTTCCGTATACATCATGAAGTGACCAGCTGTCTAAGTCCTGATTTTCTTGAAGGGACATCGACAGCTGTGACCATTCATTGCCGAGACTTTTAAGGAACAAAACATTATTTTTTTCCTTTGTCCTGGAGATATCGTTTCGACGACATTGATTAATCAATGTGTTGCAACGATCGTATGCCTTCTGAATCGGTTCATAAGGAAGAGCTTTGAACTTAGTGTATTCGTTAAGACATTGGGCTCTACGATTCTTCTTTGTTTTTGCTCCTCCTTCCAATTGGCTTGCTAGCTCATCCTAGAGTTCCTTTACTGTGGAACATGCATCAAGGGATTGGAAGATTTCATTGGGAATGGCCATGATGATTAGTCTTTTGGCCTTCTTGTCAGTTTCCACGCGCTCTATATCATCTTCATCCCAATTCTTCTCATCCTTGGGCATGCAATAGGCAGGAATTTCTACTGTGGTATTTGTTCCTGGGACTCTTGGAACAAGAGTCTGTGGAACGTAGGGACCCTCCATGACAGATCGCAAAAGATTTTTGTCCATCCCTTCCAAAAAGTTTACCATGCCTATCCTCCATTGTAGATACTCTTCTCTTTGAAGAGTTGGAGGTTTGGTGAGGGAACCAACGCTATAAGCAGAATTTCAGTTGGCCATTAAAGATTTGGAAGACAAAAATTTACGTTATTAGAGAAGATGTTTTTATGAAAAACGTGATTTGAGAGATTTTTAATGATCGTTTGATTGGAAAAACAATCAATTAGATCAGATACCAATTGTTGATCCCAGATCTCTCAATAACACTAATAATTAAGTTAAGAATAACCAAATTATAGTGTTTGGATGAATAAAATGATGAACACTCAAGAACAATTAATAAATGTTCTAAGAATATACTTGAGTGTCAAATATTTCACTTTATTTCAATGATATGAAAAACGTAAAAGAGTCAAAGATTACAATAGGCCTAACCACCTATTTATACTAGTAATCTAACTAAGAAGATAACTATCTAGTGAGACTATTTAGCTAATCTTCTACGAACAGATAAAGCTTATCTAAACATGGATAAACATCAATACAAGATAAACTTTGTAGAATCCAGTTGTTGATTGGTCATCTCCAGCTGTCTTTCATAGGGTATGACTTCAACCTTATCTTCATATCTTCATCGCTTGCTTCTGGTTGAACTAGTGAAAGAAACTCCAAGTGTTAGTACCAAGAGGGTTATGAAGATGCACTTTCCATCGCATCTCTAGTCAGTTCATCGACCCTTTGGTTGTTCTTCAGACTTAGTCATTTTGACTTGAAGTCTTCCATCGGCCTTCTGGTTCTTCATCCCTTGTTTGTCTTCATTACTTCTATGCATAAGACTTATGGGGTCTAACAAGAGGTCTTCGATTCAGCCCAAATGCAATGAGTTTGAAGTGCGATTTAGGTTTCGATTGCGCGATGTAAATGGAAATCAAACAAGATAGCCTGTGCGATGAATTGCAAACTCGGATGAAGTGTTGAGCGATTTAGGTGGAGCTCGGATATAGACTTGATCGATTTACCTAGAACCCGGTTAATAATGAGCAATTTAGATGGAAATCTTGTTAACAATGAGCGATGAAGGTCTTCGAAGTTGGGCGATGAAAATCTTGTTAATAAAGAGCGATGAAGGTCTGAACCAAGAAAGCAAGGCCCAAAATGTATATCCGGTTGGGCTTTTGCCAGATGTAGGCCTAATCCGGATATGGACTTAAAAAAATACAAAAATACTAAAACAAAAAGAAATATAAGCCAAAATGGATCAAACACAAATTTTTATGAAAAAAAAATTTAAGAACAATTTTTTTTTTAAATTTCACTAAAACTTGAAATTTGGATGATCAAATCACAAATCTTTGTGAATAACAAAGATTCACAAAGTGATTCCGCACATTTTGATCCCGATTTTAACACTAAAACACAAAATTTTCCAAAAACAAATTTGGATCAAACTCCTAAAAAAATGAAGAACAAGATGAATATGTGAAGAACACAGAAAAATTCTCCAAAAAAAATTCTTCAGATTTGATGATTTCTTCTCTTGATTTCATGCAAATCCTGCTCTGATACCAATTGTAAGTCCCTAAGATGATAAATCTTCAATATATCTTCAATAATCCATGGCAAATATGATTTTCAATCAAGAACACTAGAAGGAGATTTGAGAGAGAAAGTCAATCTGGTCAATGCTCATAAATCTCTCAATATGCACGTACTRTTTACAAATGAAGCTCTTACTAAAATTACAAAGGACAAAATCTATTTATAGGGTCAAAGTATTAACCTTCTAGTCAAAGTCAAACTATATACACAAAGTCAAACACGATGCCTATTTAATTATAGACAGTAGTAACTTTCAAGACGAATACAATTTTAACACTGAAATTTAGTCCTAACAGAGGTTCCTTCATATTGAACACAGAGACTGTCCCACAGGGATTTCGAGGTTCTAAGCTTCATCACAGAGTGATAAACCTCGTGAAGGAGAGACATAGCTATTACAGACCTAGCACGAGTGTCTATAGCTATCTTCTTGTTTTCCTCATCACTCCATTGATGAGGGAGCTTAGGAATCTGTCGTTCATGAATCGTGACAGTCGTAACTATTTTAGGAATAGCCGTAGAAATAGCATATGAAACATATGGTCCACTTTCTATATAGTATGGAATTTCAGGATCCACACCTCCCAGAAAGATGGACATATGATTCATCCAAAGACTAAAGTTGTCTTGGATAAATCGGGGAGGTTTGGCAAGAGAGCCATTATCGTGAAATTGTGTGTTTGTGTTTTGCAAGCCATTTGAAAGTAGTAAATTATCTAGAGAGAAAGAGATAATAAAATGCATAAAAACAACTACACAACAAGAAATGAAAACACTGCTTTGATACCACTTGTTGGTCCCGTAAGGGTCGACAAGAGTTTTAGAGAAACAGTTTGTAGAAAGGGGAATGAATACAAACACAGAAAAATTTTCAAATTAAAAATATATTTTGATAAAGAAAGATCAATACAGATTTTACAGGAATAAGATAAGGTAAAGATAACCTATCTAAAACAATCTAAGTTACACAAAAATGATCTTCGCAAAGAGAAAACATTTACTCATCTAAGTGATAACGGCTTTTGTTGTAAAATTCTTTCTAAATGGGTGTGTGATTATTTACTCTGAAGGAATATAGGTGATAAGAGCTGAACAGTACGGTGATCTTTATGCGGTTAATTTTTCAACTCTGACAGCTTCTAGGCCAATTTGCTTAATCTTAAAAGCAACAAAAGAAGACAGTCGAACATGGCATAGAAGATTATCTCATCAGAATTTCAGGGACATTAATCGACTCGTAAGCAGTTGTTAAATCCCTGATCTGACAGTAGAACGATTTGCACTAGAAGCTTGTAAGAGAAAGTAAACAAGAAGATTAAACAGAGAAATAGCGGCTGCTTTTCATTTATTGAAAGTAGAGATTACAAACTCTCAATAAACCCTAATCGACTCTCATATGATTTTGAATCTATCTATTTCAAAGAGAATTCTCTTGGTGCTCTTGAATATCTATTTCTCTATCTTAAGCACTCTATTTATAGGCAATAACCCACGAAAACCTRGATAAGATTGACGCTATCCAGAACAGGAATAGCCTTATCCAGAATAAGGAAACTGAAGATAGTCGTCTAAAAGATAACAGAGGATGGCACAGCCAGAGAGTCTCTTGTCAAATAGAACAGAGGCTCTGTTAGCAACACTAGAGGCTCTGTGAGAATTCACAGAAGCTCTGGTCTTCACAGAGGGCTCTGGATCAGGGAACATAGAGTCCAAGAACTCTGGTCCTTACAGAGCCTTGCAGAGGCTCTGGTTACCACAGAAGCTCTGTATTCTTTGAAAGAGGCTTTGGTCTCCGTGACTCTTTAGCACAGAGGCTAGTCTTCTAGACTTTAGACGTTTTGGCGYARAWACTTCTTCAGTTCRTCTTCTAGCTCTGGATTGTTTCATAAAACTTTTTCAAGTTAATTATTAGCTTTAAAAATAAAGCTAACAGCAGTGATCTTTTCATTGGTCTGGGAGAACTTATATTTCATATGAACTATCTTTGTTTGGCATGTGAATTGGGAAAGAATACAAGATCTTCGCATAAAGGAAAATCTACTTCGTTTTCTAGATCTTCTCTTGAAATGATTCACATGGATTTATGTGAACCAATGCACACTTAATTGCTTGAAGGTAAAAAGTATATCTTGGTGATGGTCGATGAGTACTCCTGATACATGTGGCTAGAGTTTCTGAGAGACAAATCTGATGCACCGGAGATGATAATTTCTTTTATCAAGTGCATCCAATATCTGCTACAACTTTCAGTACAAAAGTTTCTAAGTGACAACAACACTTAATTCACAAAAGAGACCCTTCAAAGTTTTCTTTAAACTATTGGGATTTCTCACAATTTTTCTATTGTTCAAACTCCACAACAAAATGGATTTGTTGAAAGAAGAAACAGAATGTTAGTTAAGGCTGCTCGAACTATGTTGGCTTACTCTGATATACTTATGTATTTGTGGTCTGAAGCAGTATCAACCACTTGCTTTACACATAATCGAATGTTCAATTTGAAGCAAAATTGCAACCAGAGATTGATCAATCTGAGTCTTCTGCACCTATTAATTAAGTTGAACATTCTGAGATTCAAACCGAAGAAGAATTTGTTGATATTCAAGCTGAAGTAGTGAAATTCAAGTTGTAACTGATGAATATGATGATCAGAACAACTTAACTGATGTTCAACCCCTTCCTTGTACTTACAAGTGGACGAAAGATCATCCTTCTACTCAAATAATTGTTGATATAAATGATAGCATGAAAACACGATTTACTACCGCTAACGAGTGTCTTCTCATAAACTTTTTTAGTGCACTAGAGCCAAAGAGGTGATTTGAAATGTTGCAAGATCCATATTGGATCAATGCCATGCAAGATGAACTCGGGAATTCAAAAGAAACCAAGTCTGGAGAATCGTACCGAGGCCAAAAGATAAATAATTAATTGGTACAAAAAGGACAAGATGGGAATTGTAGTGAGAAAAAAAACTAAAGATTACAGTCAACAAGAAGGTATCGATTATAACGAGACCTTTGCTCCAGTTGCAAACATTGAAGCCATCAGAATATTTTTGGCATACGCTACTCACAAGAATTTCAAAGTCTACCAAATGGATGTCACATCGGCATTCCTTAACGGTATACTTCACGAAAAAGTTTACATGAGTCAACAAGAAGGCTTTGTTGATCCACCCAAGCATGATCATGTCTATGTCCTAAACAAAGCGTTATACGGTTTGAAATAAGCTCCTAGAGCATGGTATGATACTTTAACTTAATTCCTACTAAAATCTGGTTTCCGCAAATGTACGATAGATACTATGTTATTATTTAAAAAGAAAGGTAAGCACATGATCCTGATTCAAATATATGTTGACAATATTATTTTTGGTTATACGAATCCAAAGTTTTGTAAGAACTTCTCAAACATCATGAAATCTAAATTTCAAATGAGTATGATGGATAAATTTCTTTCTTGGTCTTCAAGCAAAAGAACTCACCAATGGCATATTCATTTATCAGTCCAAATATGCAAAAGATATTTTCAAAAGATTTAATATGTCTGATTGTTCGTTCATAAAGAGTCCCATGGCTACTAGTACTTTATTGGATGCAGATTTATTTGGTAAATTTGTTGATCAAAAAAATTACCGTGTGATGATTGGATCTTTATTGTACTTAACTTCAAGTACATCAGATATAATGTTTTCAACATATTTTTGTGCGAGATATCAGGCTAATCCTAAAGAGTCACATCTTGTTGCGGTAAAAAGAATTCTTAGATACCTTAAAGGTACACAAAATTTGGGCCTTTGGTATCCAAAAGAATCTAGTTTTGAGCTAATTGCATTTACTTATTCTGGCCATGCAGGTTGCAAACTGGATAGAAAGAGCACTTCTGGATCCTATCAGTTCTTAGGAGAGAAGCTTGTAAGTTGGACTTCAGAAGAAGGAAAACTATGTTTCAACTTCTACTGCTGAAGTAGAATACATTGCAGCAGCTAGTTGTTGTTCACAAGGTTTGTGGATGAAGACACAACTAGATTTTGGGTACACCTTTAACAAAGTTCCTATCAATTGTGATTTAGAAAGCGTGATTGCAATAACTTCTAATCCAGTTCAACATTCTAAGACCAAACACATCAATATCATGTATCATTTCATTAAGGATAATGTAGAAAAAGGCTTAATTGAAATGCATTTTGTGCAGATAGATTTCCAATTTGCTGACGTTTTCACAAAACCTCTCGATGAGAAAAGGTTTTCATTTTAATTGTTCAAATAAATCTCACACTATACAGGGCTTTGCTGAAACAGTCTTGAATTCTAGTTCTGTTATGGACTGTGTAAATCAGTCATTGGTTGCATCACTTTGACTGTTTCAAGGATTAAATCGCTCGTTCCAAGGATTCAAGGTTAAATCGCTCATTCAATCAGGTTCATTTGATTTTGTGTTGTTTGGTTTTGAGTTGTTCCATTTTTGAGTTGAATACTAGCAATCAGTTTTATTTTCTTGCTAAATTGCACATCACAGTGATTGAAGTTGCATCTTGAATGTTCCTTAACATGCTGAGCAGTGGTACAGCTAGAGAACTTTGAAATTGACAGCCACAAGAGTTCCTTTATCATTCTTTTAATACAGTTGCAATCATAGAAATGAGGAGCAGATGAGAACAGTGTGGTAGATGAAAGGCATGGCAGAAAAGGCTTTGCTGGCTGTTTGTGATTTTGTTTTCAAGCTTTGGGTGTTGTGTTAGTCTGATGTATTCAAGTTCTGAACATCATCTATTCTGTGTATATTGATGTTGTCAAGAAGAACACAGAGGTTTGCTGTTGGGTCTCGGCAAATGAATGTTGCTTCATTTTTATTTGCATCGAAGTTCATCAGTCCGAGCAGCGAAAATATCTGCTCTGAGGGAAAAGCTCCACATTGTTGTTACAAAAGGTAAAGGTCTGATTAAGCATCGTGACAGTCTGAAACAGAGTCTGACCGCAACATCAAGTGAGCTGCACTGTGTATACGAATCAACATTCGTCACTGGTTGATTCGAGGTTTTGTTAAATTGCTCACTTCATTCATTCTAAGCTGTTTATACAACACTTTTCACAGACCTGCTGCTGTTCTCAGTTGGTTAGTTACCTGCGGGTATTGATTTGATGTTTGAGTGAGTTGTTTAAGTTGTTTAGTTGATTTGTTGTTTGATGTTTGTTATTAGAATTTGTAAATGTAATAGCCAAAAGTGTGGAAGATCTGTTGGACAGAATTAATGATAACTCCATCAAGACAGACAGTGTGGTTCATATCGAATACTTCACGACCATACATTTGAGATGCATTGGACGTCTATATGGTGATCTGGTTTTTCTCATACGAGCTTTGATTGTTGGAATTGACTTCTTATATTGGTTATATGGATTCCTTAAATGGATGAGGCACACATAGATTTTGTTGGAAGGAAAGACAAAAGGCTGATTGGAAAGGCGAAGAAGACTACTGGTGGAGTTTTAACTGTGCTTCATCTCAAGAATATAAAAGAATTCTGTTTCGTGAAGTATTGAGTTTGCTTTTTGGACAGGAACATTTTTTTTGTTTTTGTTCGCACAAATCTTTATCTGTATTCAAGTTCATCTCTGTCTCATCGATAAATCAGTTATCTGTACTTGTCTGTGTTTAAGACTTTGAATCATTGAAGTGCAAATCGAAAGTTGTGTTGTCCGGTCTGTCTGATTTAGCTAGCTGTTTTTGTTGAGATCTTTTGTTTTTGGTTTTAGTTTTTGTGTTTTAATTTTTTTATTTCTTTTGGATCACTTGTTATCTGTTTTGTTTTGTGTTTAACTGTTTTGAGATTTATTGATCTGATTTGCTTCGCATAAACTGTTTTAATCAGTTTTTAACTGTCTTTGACTGTTTTTAACAGTTTTTAACTGTTTTCAACAGTTTTTGCCTGTTTTTACTGGTTTTTGACAGTTTTTCATCGATAATCTGATTTCTCAAACAGTTTTTGTGTTTTTCTGATTTTTTTAGCTTAATTGATTGATTTTGATTTCCTTTTGTTTGATTTCATCGCATTAGATCCTCTAATTGATCAATCTTAATTTTTAATGGCAGATATCCTAGAGAAGGAGAATCAAGAGATGAGAGCTCAGATTTGCAAGCTGGAAAAGAGCATAAAGAGCTATAAAGAGAAATATATTAATACGTTCTACAAGAATCATGATAATGTAGAACTTATTGCTAATCTACATCAAGATCATAAAGTAGCATTGGAAAAAGTTGAGAATGATTTCATGGATATAATTATTAAACTTGAGAACACTCTGCGTTCAGTGAGGAAAAACTATGATGATGATTTGAGAATTTGGAGTAAAGCTAATAAAGACATGTTCAATAAACTTCAAGAGCTACAAACTGAAAGGAATTTTATTGGGAGAAATAGTAAAGAGTCAGAGGTCTTAACGCATAAATCTGAAAGTGACATGGTTGAATTAAGAAAGCTTCTGAACCTAGAGAAAGAAAAGGTTTTAGAAATGGAAAGGAATTTTAATGTTGAAAGGAATGAATTTGAGAAAGAGAAGAGGAGATTTATTGAATTTGAAAGAAAATTCAGTGCTGAACGCATATCTTTTGAAGATAAGATAAACTCTCTTGAACTAAATGCTAAAGTGTTGTTAAAACAAATCTCGGATTTTGAGCAGCTGATCATCTTGGAACGAACCAAGAATGATAAAGAAAAGAAAGACATCTCCGAAGACTGTCAGAGTCAATTACAGAAATTATCTGAAAGTATTGATCTAAAGCAGAAGGCTTTAGACGAAGAGAAGAGGCAATTTGCTCCTCAGAAAAGAAATACTTCAAAGAAGTATACAACAATTGCTAAAGAGTTTGCAAATAAGAAAAAGTGTCTTGACATCGCCTCGAAGAATGACAAGAGCAGCTCAGATGAAGAGAAACGAGAGATGATAAATCAGAAGAGAAAATTTGAAATGCTTCGGAAGGAGTTAGAAGGTAAACTCCTAGACACTACAAGCAGATTGTCTGATCTAAAGACAGACTTGAAACTGAGATGAAGATGAGAACTGAACATAAAATTAAATTTGATTTAGTTACTACTAAAAGAGACCAGCTTTTACAAAAAGTCAAAGACTTTTCGTGTGCTCAAAGCTCAACTGGTTCTCCTTCTCAGTGTAAAACCAGCTTTTATGACTGTCTTAAATCGAAAAATTATTCTAGCAGCCCTAAATCTACTATTTCTAAGAACTATTCTTGTTCTTCTAATCAATATTATCAAGGATACATCATTGGATCACCCAATTATTCTTCTAAGATTAAAAGCATTTGGGTTAGTAAAGTTGATTCTGTTTCAACTCGTACTCTTGTTGCTACTAATAATCTTCCTTGTTTTGTGAGATCCAATTCTGACTTGATATATCTTAGCAAGAAAAGGATCATGTGCTCCACATGCAAATCTACAKATTTTGTGAACAAGAAGGTATACAACAGTCGGAGTACGAACAACAAAGATCAGAACGACTGGAAAGGTAAGAACATGTATGATCATAATAACTGGTTTGGATCATATTATGTATATAATCATCCTGTTAATAGTGCTGAAAAGAAAATATCTTATAGAAATAAATGGTTTGGAAATTACAACATACCCCAAACCGATACTAACAAAATAGGACCCAAGTTCGTTTAGGTATCAAAATCTACTTAATCTGGTTTTGCAGGTGTGTCAACTTTGTGCTGATCAGAATATTATATCAGTGATACACCAATGCAGGGGGAGTTGTAATATGATCCAAACAAGGCTTCTGAACTATTCAGTTCAGAACTCGTGCTTTACCGAGTGTGGTTTCTAAACATCCTGTTTAGGAGCCGTGCTTATAATGTTTTTCTTATTCTTTTTAATTTTTTGAGCTTAATTGAAACATTACCATAATCTACTTTCTAGGGGGAGTCTCTAGAAAGTTCAATAAATGTTTTTGGAAAGTGAACAAATTTGTTTTTGGGAAACGAGTACTTTTTTTGAACAAATATTTTCTGAGATTTTACTTGTGTAATTTCTCGTCGTACATAACTCTAATACCTGTTTTAGCAATTCTTCAAACTGTTATTATCACGTCTCTTATAAGAAAATCATTTTCGGTGATAATACGCTCGTTTGTATTCAATTTGTTTCTGAATTGTTTTTTACATTGATTCATATACATTCAATTTTTCTTAATATCAGAATCTATAAACTCATTCTTACAGATATTCATTCATTTCTCTCATATATCGAATAATCTGATCATTATCGCATCATTTCTTTCATTGATTGTGCTTAAAAGCCAAATTTCTTGATCAAATTTYATCTGATCATTGTGCTTATCTGCAATAATATTTTTGATCAATCATTGTGATCATCTGAGCATAAAACTATAAATTTTGAGGAGGGACTGAGTGCTTATCAAAAATACCTAAATGGAATGTCAGAACCGACAAACCTAACCATGAGGACAACCATATCTGAGCGAGCTTTAATTCAAAAAGGGTTTGTGTGCTGAGATTAAAATGAAAATGAGAGGGTTAGTTGTTGTGAGCCAAAAGAATTGATAAGAGTTGTGTAAGGATTAAAAGAATACAAAAATCCTGTTCCAAATTTCTAAAGTCCGGGCMTACCACATAATCTATTAGTTCTCAATTMTTTCGAGACTAATATTGAAAAAGGCAAAGCCCAGGCCAATTCTTGTCACAACCCCACCAGCTACTCATTTATCTCTCAACAGATAAGTGTTTCAATAACACTTGGGGCACGCAGCTCATCATCTATCAATTTCTCATTTGGAGAAAGTTGATATTGAATCAGATGGATATATGTCCCCCCCTTCAAGTCTTTTTCATCACATATTGAGTCTGATAAATTTGTGTAGTCTACATGGTTTATCTTTTTGAGCCTAAACAGAAGCATATATGCCTTTATTAAGTTATCGATGATTGAATGGAAGACCTGGTGAGATGAACATAAAAAAGTCTCATATATACAGTACATCCGTTGTACTGAGTATATCTGTTATACTCACAGGCCAATCTTTTTATAAGAATGAAAACAATTTCAATAGTTGAAATTGGTTGTTATCTTTCCATTCTCTTAATCTGAAAAGATTAAATAAGTGGATTTGAAAAGATATACTTACAATTTCTTGAATTGACGGCTTACGCGGAGAATTTCATTCATTCTTGTGTATGATAGAATGATTCTCATTTCATCATAAGGGGGAGTATGTAATAATGAATGAAATATTCATTTCCGAACATTATAAAGGGAATCTGATGAAAAGATCAAGGGGGAGTAACTTCAAATTTGGCAAAAGACTCAAAAGAAGTGCGACTACAGATAATTACAGAAACATTATTTCGATGCTAAAACGATTGAGAGTTTTTGAATGAGAAGACCATCATTTCAAAAGTTTACCATCAGAGTTCTTTTTTCAAAGAGAAATTTTGTTAGAGTTTGTTGTCTGAAGATTCTTTGAAGATCACATCCTGTAGTTTGTTGTCTGAAGATTGAAGATTGTTATTGATTCCGATCTACATTATCAAAAGTAAAGATCATCATTGTTCTACATTCGAGGGGTAAAATGTTAGAAGATCTTTCTCAACAGATAATTGTCTGAAGATTTTAAGTGAAGTTTGTTTTTGATGTTTCTGAAGAAGTCATAGAGTGTTTAAAGCATCAATGTTCAAACGAGACTCAAAACGTAGAAATTCTTTCAAGTCTGAATACAAAGGGGGAGAATGTTAGGACTGAAATTCAGTATTAAATTGTATTCGTCTTGAAAGTTAATTTTGTCTATAATTGTATAAAGTCATCGTGTTTGATTTTTCTTATAGAAGTTTGACTTTGACATTTGACTAGTTGTTTGACCCTATAAATAGGGTGTTTGTCTTGTAATTGGAGTAGGAGACTTCATTGTAATATCAGATTACGTAAAGAGAGTTTGACTATATTTGTAGATCTTCACTTTTCCTCTCATCTCTCCTATCAAGTTCTTGATTGTAAAATCCAGATCTGTCATTGATTGCTTAGGAGTTTATCTTGAAGATTGATCATAGGGACACACAGGGAGTTTAAGCTTAATATGTTTATCTGAATTTGATCTTTATGTACTTAAATGCAAAATTCTAATCAATTGTTTAAGCTTTTGAGTTGTACCATCAAGGGGGAGTTCATCATCATCATTTCAAGTCGATCTATCATTTTTGTCAGGTATATCATTGTTAACTTTTTTTGAATATGCATTGAAGAAGAACAAGTTCTTTGCATATAAAATGTTTTCCTAAATGATCAATGTTAGCTCTCATTTCATTTCATGTAAAAGTATGAAAAAAGTAAACCGCAAGTTTTGACAGAAAATAATCTATCACAGAAGATAACAGAGGACCAACTGCAGAAGATACTCAAGCGAACAAGTCTCAAGTGACAGAACCTCTCTCATGTCTCACAGAGGTTCTGGAAACTGGTCCTCTGCTTTGAAGTGCTTTCAAGTTATATCTGACAGAACCTCTGTCATGTCTCACAGAGGTTCTNGCCATCAAGAAGGACGACCTGACAGAGGCCTTCCAAGCAATATCACTAAACCCCTCCTCTGTCCAAACTCTGAAGAAAGAACTTTCAGAAATGGCGGCAAAGTTTGCAGGCGACTTCGTCACAGCGGGCTACACAGACTATTCCTCCTTTCGTGACGAGATCAAGGAGATGTTTTCATCCGCGATCACYTATGGCATCCARTCTAAGTCCTCAACTGCCAACATCAACCACTTGGCCACTCGTAGAGAACTGGACGCCATGGTGGATGCGCTAGCGGACTCTGTGGTCAGCCAATTTTCTTTTTTGAAAGTGGAACTTCTCTCTTCCAACGACAGAGTCGCAGAAGGCTTGACCAAGTTGGCCAGGGAAGGTGAACTCCTTCGTGCAGAAGTTTTGTCTACTGTCTCCAAACTCAAGTGGGCTACAGAGCTTGACGTGATGAACGCCTCTGCGGGTGCGAAGAAGGTAATTGAAAAGATGTACAAGGCTGCCACCCGAATTCTACGCCATTTGAGGAGGGCTCCCCTTACAACATGCAAGGCTTCTGCCAAACCAAACCATGACGATCATGCYAATGATAATGATCGTCATGAGGGGGAGAAGAAGCAGGAGACGAAAAAGAAGGCCCCAGCTTCAAAGCTCAAAAAGAAGACAGCTAGAGGACCTGCCAAAGGTATAAAGATTGGGGAACCTACAGCTGCAGACAGAGAAAAGAAGAAGGTTGCAGAGCCTACAGGCAAAGGCAAGGCCRTAGCTACAGAGTCCTCAAAGAAAGGGTCTTCATCAAGTACAGAAACTCCAGAGCCATTCGATGAAGAAAAGCACGCTGGTGAAGACCCCGAGACCATAAAAGTTTTAAAATTGTCCTTTGAAGAGGCTATGGCAAAGAAACACAAGGTACCCATGCATTACAGAGAAGGTGAGGCCACATCTTCTTAGTTCCCATCAATCCAAGTCCCACAAGTCCAAACAACGTCCACGGGTACGTTCGATGCCCTACAAGGAACCGTTAAGCCCATCCTTGCAGAGGGATCAACCCAGAGGCCGATTCTGGAAGAGGAAGAAGAACAGAAGATGACAGAGTCTACACAAGGGGGACGGGTCTCTGAAATACTTGATTCTATGAACAAGATTCCAACGATGAATGTTCGCACAGAKCCCGTCACCACTCCAGAAGAATTACTTATTTGGAAGTACTCTGTGACAGACATAGAGCCACCCTACGATCCAGAACTCATTGATATTCCCTCTGCCGCAGCCAAATTCCACTTCTCAAGATTAACGAGGCCTCGTGAGCAGGTCTTCTCGCGACACATGATCACATCATTGGTGTCAATCTCACCAAGGACTTTATTAAAGAAGACAGTGCTCTACTCACAGTACGTAGTAAGGAGAGAAGACCACAACATCTACACGTTCACTGATGCAGATCTTCATAACCTCTGCGTGTATGATGTAATTTACATGCACAAGATCCTTAACGTCTACATGGAGAGGAGATTAACATATCAAATATCTCTCAAAAGGCTCATTGAAGTTATGCGTGCGCAAGTGATGTACTACAGCCAGAAGGATTTTGAGTTGGCCATGAGATTAGCACAGAAGAATCTGAAGATCACTCCTCCTTACAGCAGGCCTAGTTGGGTATCTAAGTACTATCCAAACACCATTCTACACAATCATGTTTTTGGGTTTGTGTATTTGGACAAAGATGAGCTACTAAGATTCTTTGACCCCACAGAAGTTCACAAGTATGCAACAGAGACGCTGGAATGGATCTTCAAGTGTTTATTGGCAGAGGTGGATAGAAGACATTACAGGGTTGGTGAAGTGTCTCCTCTCTTGGACGTGATTAAAGCTCAAATCAACTTCARAGAGTTCATCTTCAACGTCTACAKAACTGTCAAGTACGATTTCGTGTATGCAGTAGACGACTTCCCAGAGTCTGAAGTGTGACTTTCTTTTGTTCCAGAATCCGGCCTGTACCTCAAATGTTTTTGTTATCTTTCAAGTTTTGTAACTTTGTTTATTATAATTCTTTCAAAKGATGATGTTTAATCACCTCTCGTAATTTTATTTCAATCAAGTCATATCTTGTAATCTTTTACTTTTTCATACTTAAGGGGAGATTGTTAGCTCTCATTTCATTTCATGTAAAAGTATGGAAAAAGTAAACCGCAAGTTTTGACAGAAGATAATCTATCACAGAAGATAACAGAGGACCAACTGCAGAAGATGCTCAAGCGAACAAGTCTCAAGTGACAGAACCTCTGTCGTCTTTCACAGAGGTTCTGGAAACTGGTCCTCTACTTTGAAGTGCTTTCAAGTTATATCTGACARAACCTCTGTCATGTCTCACAGAGGTTCTGCAACATGTCTTCTGTATAGATCTTCTTTAGCTGTTTACTTTGGTTTACTAGCTGCTCGTGCTTATCACGTGTTCTTGTCTGTAACCTGTTTATGATCTAACGGCTTAGATTAATTTTCTTTTGATCATGTCAGTAAACGGTTATTTGCTTGTATAAATAGCAACGTAGGCCCTTGTATTTTTGTGTGCTTCAGTATTGTAATTGTATATATTTTCATTGAATTGAAAATCATTTTGAAGCTCTCTCTTGTGTTCTTCAGTCATCTTAATCGTGTTCTTATTGATTTCTACTGTGCTTGATTGTTATTACTTCCGCTACATTATCACTGTCAAACATATCATCCAAGTAAGTAATCTAAGCCAAGAAACTGAGTTAATCGATCCAACATAAGCGATTTAGAGTTTTTCGCACAACAACTTATATCTGATTGCTCGATCGAATTTGTGTTTCATGGTTTTGCTAAATCGTTTGATGCTTTGATGACTTGATTGCTTCTTGACCGGATTTCGATTCTAATCTAAATTGCACAGATCTTGTCCAAATAAGAATTAAATCGCATAGGCTTGCTCGATTTCTTTAAAAATTGCTCACATATTTGGTTGATTTTGCCATCATCGCACGCTTCTGTCATTGCTCAACAGTCTTTCATTTGAAGTTCATCCAATTTGGGTTTTATCGCACACTCCTGTCTTATTTAAATCGTTGGGTATTATGAGCGGGTTTAGCTAAACCTCTTGTTTCTGTGATCTAATTAGAAAAAATTGATTCGTATAGTTATCGACTTAAGACTTGATCGATTCTGCATCAGGTTAACGGGATTATCGGTAAGTCGCTCAATACGGTAACAAGATGATTCATCATTGGAGTTGAAGCATCAATAGGAACTATTCTTGTCAAAATAGAAGTCAAAATTAGAGTATTGAAGGATACTATTCTGCAATTTGGAAAGTAGACTGAAGCTGGGGACTTTGACTAGTGGCTCAAAGAAACAATTCCTAGAGAGGTTGTGCGAAGATTCTCATATCAACATTGTGGAAGAGATTGAAGAAGATTGACTTTCTACAGGTCTGGCACATTTACAATAGATGTGCAATATACAGATGTCTGTGAATTGCAAGCAACACAAAAGATCAGTACTTACACGATTGGTCCCTTCCAATTATCAAAAGGTGAGCGTGACAAGATTAAGGTGAAGGCTTGTTTGAATCTGCATGGAATTGTCTCTGTCGAGTCTGCATAACTTATTGAAGAGGAGGAAGATACAAAAGGGAACAATCCGATTTGGAAATAATCTTTATCTGGTTTACTTTCTGGATATTTGAATCAGTCGAATTTTGCTAAGATTGTTTTGGAAAGTCTTTGGCTTCATCACCAATAACATCAAATTCTGTTTGTCATTGCTATCTGTTTCATGAGTTCTGAGTTCAAAGAACTTCAGCTTACATAACTCAAATAGATAACCACATAGCGGAGCTAACGGTACGAGAAACTCTGGATTTTGGTACTAGATGTGAAGGTGAAGAGTTTGCAGGAAACTTTAGAGAACTTACTTGTTTAGAGAAGGAAAATCACATACGTCCCAATCCTGAAGTTCCTGCTTTTATGAACGCATGCTCTGTTGCTAGGAGAAGGCACAACATCTAGACAGATGCAAAACCTACATATCTGCCAATGGAAATTTCTAAGCTTGCTGGTGCTCTGAGGTATACTTTAAAGCTCAATGAAAACCAGGTGACCAAATTTCTAAGGTTGTTGGTATAGAGCTGCCACAAAAACAGTGGCCTGAGCTCATTGGTTCACTTCTATCAAATATTCACTCAATTTTTTGTGTTAATATTTGTATGTTGTTTGTACTTGCTCTTGAGGTTGTGCTGTTTGAACTGTTGTGTTCTTTACAGAAACTGTTGTGATATTGAATCTGTTGGTATAGAGACTTCTTGAGATTTTTGCCAAGACTGTAAGGTCTTTGCACAAAACTGTTTTTGATTTATAAAGTTGCTTAGTGAAGAGAGTTAATAAAAGTGCAGTTTATTGTATTGTGTTGATCCTCTCTCTCAGTGATTTGATGATAATCCCTTTTTACTTATACGTTATATTTATGTTTCTGTATTTTTAGTTCCAGCGATCTTCACTGAGTATGTTCAGTGATCACTAAAGAACTTGCATTGTAATTCTATCAGAGATAACAATACTTCTAGAAGACAACACTCACACCAAAGAACCTTCAGCAAACGTCGAAGACTGAAACTGAAGATTAGAGACTGACGAGTACATGATCTGAAACAGTATTCAGTGATTACAAGTCTGTCTACATATGTGTAAAGACTGCTCAAGCTTCAGCGAATGATGATGAGACCTTCAGGTCATTCCAGCATTCAGCGATCAAAGGAAGCTTGCTTAGCATGATTGTTATTGTCTTGTCCTTATGCACACAAAGGACAAAACCCATACCCTTATGAAAGTTGGTACGGTACGGAGCCGACTAGTCGACTCTATTGTCCACCAACTTTAGGTAAGGATGTCTGCTCATGAATAGTGATTTTTGTACTACTCACTGTAGCAAAGGACAAGTCTTCCTCTTAAGGCTTGACATGAACTCTAAACCTACCATATTGCATTAAATGTCCATTTAATGCAATGGGTATAAATAGAAGTGTTTCTTCTCCATGCAGAGTGCGCAACTCACTTTCTAACCCTAATTCTTACTTCAATCATTTTCTAGCTTAAGTAAATGATCTTCTCTACAACATTTCTTTTCTTGTATTTGCTAAGACTTTGTGTGTAACTAAAGATTGTTTAGATATGTTTTTACTCCCTTATCCTTCCGCAAACAATCTTGTAAAATATGTATTGATCTTCTTTATCAATATCTATTTTAAATTTAAAAATATTGTAATTTTATTCATCCCCCCCCCCATCTACAAACTGTTTCTCTTCTTGTAGACCCTCACGGGACCAACATATTGTATTTTGTCTGTTCTGTAATTGTAAAGGTTTCTGTTGATTTGGTCTTGGACAGTTGTTTTGAGCTTGTTTCTTCTAGGGCTTATTTTTTTTGTTTGGTTTAAATTTTTGTTTAGATTTTAATTTTTGGATCATTGTTTATCTATTTTGGTCTATGTTAACTCTTTGAGAAATTTTTGAACTATTCTGTGTCGCATAAACTGTTTTAATCAGTCTTAACTGTCTTTGACTGTTTTTAACAATTTTTTACTGTTTTCAACATTTTTGACTGTTTTTACTGATTTTTGACAGTTTTTCGTCGATTTTTTGATTTCTCATCAATTTTTGTGTTTTTTTGTTACTTTTTTGAGCTTAACTGTGTTTGATTTCTTTTAGTTGATTTCATCGCATTTGATCCTAAATCAATCTTGTTTTTTTTAAATGGCAGTTTCATATGAGAGAGAGGACAACGAATTGAGAGAGAGGATTGCTGAATTGGAAAAGAATGTGAAAGACTATAACGATGTGATAACTGGATCCTGGTTATCACCCGAGATAATTAATATGTGCTTATTTGTTATATGCTTACATAGTAACATGATAAATTGATATTATTAATCATGTAGGAATATGAATGTATATGTATGCATAGGAAACATATGCATTATATGTATGCATCTTTATGGCTATACATAATATTTGCATGCATGAGACGGTATGTATGTATGTATGTGAAGGTTGTTTTAGCCGACTTTCTCTTTTTAGAAAGGGTATAAAAGGAGGGTGAGGCCTCTCTTCACCTCTCTTGCTGTTTTTCAAAACTTTGAGAGTGAATTTAGAGGAAGTTTGTCCGGATTGCTTTTATTTGCTAAGGAAATCAAGTAGGGATCATCTAAATTTCAAAGAAGTCTTCAAAAGGTGGCTGGTTAAGGGCTTTAATTATGTTTTAATTAAGTTTCCTTGTATGTTGTCCGAACTCGTTCTTAAATCAGACGAGTGTTGAGCGAATTTTAGTATAAATCGATCAAGGTTTAAGCGATGAAAGAATAAACCGCTCAAGTGTTAAGCGGTTTAGTTTTAAACCGATCATGTCTTAACCAGTTTTAAAGATTGAGCGATTTATGAAATATGTATAATATTTTGAATGGAGAAATAGGAATACGACTATATGATGTTCAGATTATTTTAAATCGGACAAGAAGGGGCATAGTCTTGTCCAGATTTGTAATCCGGACAAAAGTATTGAAAAATAGTTCAAGAGTTAAATCGGACGGGCTTTGGGCGATGTATTGTCCGGATTTGATAAACCGACCAAGACTTCACCAGAGATGAATTCCGGCCAGGTCTAATTTGACCGGATTTGTACTTTGATTTATTTATGGTATATATATATATATATATATATATATATATACTTGTTTTTATATGTAAATGGGGAATTTTGAAAAAGACGGTTTTAAACTGCTAATAATTCCATTGACTGGGGTCTATTCCATATGGAATTGTTTGTGAAATGTTTTGATGAGGAAATAAGGGTGGCATATGAAGGAGAGGTGTACCATGGGATAAGGGTGGCATATCATGTCACACCCCGTTAAAGTGGAAACACGAGATGTAACAGTTAAGCGAGTCACAACAACAGACAATAAATAACACCATAAGTTTTACGAGATTACATCCATAACCAAGTTGGTGTTTGAATACTTCTTTACAAAAGATACAAAATGAACTTAATCGGTGTCGCCACATATATACTCCAAAAACTTCATTTCTTACATAAATCCTGAAAAGCATTAAACATAAAACAACGTCAACTACAAAGAGTTGGTGAGTTCATGGGTTTTCATATGCACAAAACATTACAATGCATAAATCATTTCTTGCAAACTTATACATAAACTTGCACCCAATAAATGTAAATCTATAACGATGTTTAAAACTTGAGACGCTATTGAGCCTTTCCTGACCACTGTGCCCCATTATTTTACGAACGACCATAAGTATCCCGTACACTCACTTAGGTCCCACAGTTCGTAGTAATACTAATTCAGCGGTGGTCCAAATTCCACATGATTAGACTAATAAAACATAGGTAATGTGCACCCCTTTCTGGGTGGGACTGTCAACACAATATCGGCTATCCACAAATACCACGGCTCGAGGATGCCCGAGTTAACAAGTAGCGTTTACGGATGGGGACTCTATTTGGAAATATACTCTGAAGTACATCAATTTATCATTTATATCATAGTGCAAAATAGTCAATATTTCATGACATAAACAAATCTTGACTAAACAGTTCTTTAGTCCAACAGTTTCATAAATAAACAATATAGTTTGCATAACTTCATACTTTTCCCCCAGTTTAAATAAAAAAAAGCATTAAAAGTGGGGACCGTGAATACTCACAAGTTTGTTGATGAATATCCAAGAACTTGATGATGTTTGAAGCGCTAAACGTCCGCCCTAACCTTCCTAAACAGTTCGAAATCCAACAATTAGATCACCTAACGTGTTTCGATAAAAATAAAGTCAAATTATATCTTATGTAATGCCAATGAGTTTTTATGAATTAAAGTTGATACTTATATTAATTGCTCTAAAAATAGTCCAGAAATATATATTTTAAAATCAAAGTCCTTTGCACATAAAGTTACCATTTGGACAGGATGTAAATTCTGTTTCTGCAATTTTTGGTCTCACAAATCACTGTCAAAAGAAACCTTCCATAAGTCATTTTGTGTCCAAATTTTTATAAAAACAATAATAATGAGTTAAACATATTTTTCCCGAATATCAAGAATTTTGGATGTGTTTAAGGCACTCAGTAATACATTACAACTTTGAGTGACACAGTCCCCAAGACATATTGCACACTCTTCGAGTGACGGTAATTTGGGGGGTCTAAACTCATCATTTTTAAGTGATTTTAACTTTATTTTAAAGATAACACATAAGGCTAACTTCTAGAAAAAGAATCAACCATTTTCAATGAGTTTTGAAGAAGTTATAACCGATTTAAGATGCATACAATATTCTGTCAGCAATGCTCTTTTTGCACCATAATCTTGTATCAAGAACTTGAAGGCTCAAACCGTATTGTTTTTGAGTGAGACCAGTTGCATTAAAAAGATAACTCATCAAAGTATGTTTTAGAAGAAAAATAAGAACATTTGGGCTTCTATTTTGAAAGATACAGTCGACACAAGTGTTAACAGAATCTGTCAGTTTTCAAAATACATCTTTTAATGATTAAATTCCACATGCAATGTGGTTTTCTCCTACTTTCTAAGAGTTAAAAGATCGTGGATCATAGATTATCATCATTTTGAAGATATTTTCATGTCTTTGATGCATAATCTTCCCTTTTGAATTCTCCAGAAGTTTAGTTACAAAGACAAGAAGTAGGTGTAGAAAAAAAATGAGAATCTTTGTTATTATACAAAGGTAAGATAACTAGTCTATTACCTTTTTGCTTGCAACTGCTTGAAGTTTTGCATGTTCTTCAAGATTGACAGATTTTTAATGATGCTTGAAGATGAAATCGAATTGAGGGGTATCGTTTAGAGAGAGAGGTTAGGGAGAGGAAATGTTTGTGCAAAATGAGGATGAAAGATGGGAGTTTTCAAAGAATGTGGGGTATTTATATGTGGGTTTAAAGAAAGGAAATGAGCTGGCCTTATTAGAGCCCAAATCCATACTTGTTTATTTATTTGTTTTTATTTATTTTTAAATTATTTGAACATTCAAATAGAACTTTTTATAATTTAATTTGGACTTTATAATATCAACTTTATTATATTAGGAGCATTTTTAATATACTTGGCATTACATAAGTTAACTTTATCAATTACCTGTCGAAACAAGGTTTTCTAAACTATATTTTGGGAACTAAGCCAGATGAATTCTAATCAACATAACTAGATTCTAATAAAATATAATTCTAAATATAGAAACCCTATAAAGGTGCTAAAGTGACGCTCTAAAAATGACGGATGTCATAGTTTCCCCATGCCAGAAGAATTTCGTCCCGAAAATTTATTCGTCAATTTCTAGATTATGACTTGTTTGATAACATGTTGGGTTTGAGAATGAGCATTATTGTTGTATTCAAGTTTCTCCATTTCTTACATGCTTTTGTAATAGAGTAGCTTTATTACTTCCTTAGTATAAATGGTATTTTCCTTTGTAATTGTCATTATCAAGTCATTAGCAGATAGTAATCAGATTTAGAGCTGTAATTCTCTCTTTCAATCAAGAAAATTACATTTGGTGATCTATTCTTTCTATTCTTACATTCATTGTGTTCTTGAAGATCGATATCATATTTGTATGAATTTTGGACTTCACAATTGGTATCAGAGCAGATTGCAGTAGTTTTGATTAGAGGATTAAATGAATTTGCACAATTTTGCACAAATTTTAGAGGATTGATCGATCTGGGTTTTGATGTTCATCATTCATTCATAGTGTTCTTCATCTAGAATCTGATTTTGAGCTTATTTTGGTTGATTTTTGATTGTTAATCGAAATTTTTTTGCATCGCTAGATTCGTATTTGAGTTTTGAATAATTTTGATTCACACTGTTTTTGATTTTAAACAAGTTTTGAACCCGATTTAATCGATTTTTGAGTTTTCGTATTGTGTTGAATGTTCCTCAAAACTCATAATTTTTCATGTTTTGATCCAAATTTTTGGTAAAAAGTGTGAAATTTGTGTTTTTGGTTGAACTTTAGTCCGGTTAACTCTTGATCGGTTTAGGTTGTAATCCGTTTAAAGCTTGTTCGATTTAATATTCGTGTGTTTTGAGTTTTGTTCGATTTAGGTTTATTCGGGTAACTCTTGTGCGGATAGTCAAGCGATTTATATAATCCGTCTGGTAAGTCGTTTGTAACTTGTGCAGATTATTGGGCGATTTACACAATCCGATGAGTAAGTCGTTTATGTTTTGTGCGATTTGTTGAGCGATTAAGAAAATCCGCTTGGTAAGACTTGTACTTTGTGCATTTTAGTCTATTGAGCGATTTATTACTTGTATATTGATCGTACATAGATATTGATATTGAACGGATTTTGACTTTTGATCGATTTAAATCTTCGACTTTAAATCTTTGACTTTTGATCGATTTGTTTTTGAAAGGACTTATTCGTACTTTGACTTGTTGACTTTTTATGTTCGATTTTCATTTTGGAATTTTAACTAAGTGTTGAAAACATCCAATTTGAGAATTTTTAATTCAAATTGATTTTTGTGCTTTATTCGTATTGATTTTTGCTTAATCCGCATAATTTTTGCTTAATTGTCTAAATTTGATTAAGTGTTGATACGTGATTTTGTACGATTTAAATTTCTTTGTTGTCCGAACTTCTAATACGGATAACTTGTTGAAAAGTTTGTTGTCCGGACTTCTAATCCGGATAAGCTAGACCGGATTTCTAATCCGGATAAGTTTGTTTGCTTAATTTCTCTAAGTGTTGAATGAGTGCATATTTCTGTTTGAACATTATCAAATATATTTTCATAAAATGATCCTTTAATTCAAACTTTGAACTGCAGTTGATCCTATTTCATACGAACTGATAATATGAGTTCACGGGAAGCAATGTCTATTGGTACTGATACCAAGCCACCAGTGCTGTTTCGCGGAGATTATAATTAGTGGAGAGATAGATTTCTGAATTTCATTGAGATAATGAAAGAAGGAGATTTGATTATGCAATCTTTATTGGAAGGTCCTGCTATGTTCTACCGAGAGATACCTGCTGATCTAGAAGAAGGCATACCTGCTCAGAAACTAATCAAAGAAAAGTATCAATATTCATCTCAAGAAAGAGAAAGAGCCCATGCAGATGTAGTTTGCAAGTCTTACATGATGCAAGCACTGACTAATGATATTTACACTAGTATTGACAGTCATAAATCATCAGGTCACAGCATGTGGGTTCAAATTGAAAAAATGATGATGGGTTCGAAAGTGGGAACTCAGCTGAAAATTACTAACTGTATATCAGCATATGAAGAGTTCAAGGCTAAAGAAGGTGAAAGCCTTGATGATGTTTATGATAGGCTTGCYAGACTGCTTAATGAGCTGACAAAGAATGGAATTTCTAAAACTACAATAGAGATAAATGTTAAATTTCTTAACAATCTTCAATGAGAGTGGAAACCATTTGCTAATCATATCAGATTCAATAAATCGTTATCTGATATTGATATTCATGAGATCTATGAAACTCTGAAACAGAATGAGGAAGATGTTTTGGAAATCCGAAATGCGAAGAAGAAGAAAGAGAAAGAAGATGCTSATCCTTTGGCTCTTATGCCTGAGAGAAAGGAGAAGAAAATAAAAAGCAGATCTGGAAAGCAAGTCAAGGAAGTTAGCCAGTCAAGTGAATCTGAAGAAGAAGACAGTAACAACTCAGATTCAGACTTTGAAATGTCAGAAATCAGACAGGCCATGGCAATGCTAACTAAAGCATTCCAGAAGAAATTTCCAACACGGCCACACTCGAACAACCAAAGATTCTCGTCAGGTTCAAAATATGAATTCAAAGACAAATTTGGTGAGAAGAAGAAATATGAAGAAAAGAGGTTCGAGAAGAAGTATGAGAAAAAGCCGGAAGAGAAGAAGAAGTTTAGCAAAGGTGTAGCTGATGAGAACACTAAATGCTATAATTGTGGTAAGCTAGGCCACTTTGCTGTAAATTGTAGGAAGCCGGTAAATCGAGATACCGACTACTACAAGAATACATTTTTTTCTTTCCAAACAAAGAGATGCCGGGAAAGCACTTATGGCTGAGGTGAACACTGGCTGAATCTGACTGATGAAGAGGAAGAAACTGAAGCTGTTGCACATGTGTGCTTGATGGTTAGATCGGATAACTGTTCTTCAGGTGAAGAAGATAAACAGACTACGAAAATGAATGAAGAGGTATTGGATCAATCATGCATTAACCATATGCAAAAGATGATTCTCAAACTCCAATCTTTACAGCAAGAATTAAAATCAGAAAAAATGCGTTCAAATAACTTTGAAAAACAATTAAAAACGCAAAAAGAAAAATACATCACACTATATAATGAAAATGCTAGAAACTTGGAATGGGCTAAGTCCTTGTTATCTGAGTCCAAATTATTTGATGAAAAATCCAATGTTTTAAAAGTCGAATTATCTGATTTAAAGGAACAATATAAATCATTAGAATTAGTTAATGAAGAACAAATTGTTAAAATAAGTAAGCTTGAACTTCAAATTATTCAATTAAATAAAAAACTGAAGGCTAAAGAAGAAATTTTATACAAAAGAGGACAAACTGATCAGACTATTTTTCTAAACAAACCATCTGAAACGAGATTCTTTAACCCTCGGGAAGGGCTGGGGTATGAAAATCCAAATTTTTTAACAAAAGCTTTATATTGTGCCCCGACCTTATACAAATTTGAATATCTTGATTGCGGTCCCGAGTTTTCGGTAAAATTTACAAAATCTTCTGATGAGGTTGAACAACGAGAAGATTACAATCGTCAAAGAAAACACAGAATGCAGGTTCTGTTTGATTATTCAAATCTAAATGAAAGTTATAATAATAAAGATTCTGCAGTTTCAACAGATTATTCTCATAGTTATTCAAAGGCAGTGCTTGAATCAAAACCAGCTGAACCAAAGCTTTACACTCCTACTCTAATTTTAGAAAAACAAGTGGTTCAGTTGGAAAAAGATTTTAACTGAAGAAAGACTTTCATTTAATAAACAGAAACAAGAATTTTTAAATAAAATTGAAGATTTACAAAATTCTACAATAAAAACGGAATATGTTGAGTCTGAGTATTTTTCATGTGAAAAGTCTTTGAGTGAAGCCACCGACTCAAAAGAAGTAAATGATTTTAATGAAGAAATTAATTTTTCAAATATCTTAAATTCAGATGTTTGTCTAGATAAAGAGATTGATCATTTTGATTTTTCAAATAATTTACCCAATCATGAAAATTTCATTGTTAAAAATAATATGGCTGAGGATTCTGATTTAGCTTCAGATTTTGAAAAGAATTTTAATCAAAAATCTGTTTCCGAGGATGTTTACTATAAAAAGAATAAAACTAAAAAGAATTCGAGGAAACAGAAGAAGCTTACCAAGAAATATAAAGTTCGACATTCAATTAAATCTGATAATTTTCTTTTTCCTTTTTCAAATAATGCGTTGAAGTTTAAGACTATTTGGAGAGTAAAAGAAGAAGACAAATCATCAACTCAACTAAAGAAGAAGAATTTTACTAAATCTGTATTAAATGATTCGACATTGAATAACTCTGTAATAAGATATTCAGTTGATGAATTATTTTGTATTGGAAATAGTAAAAATATTTGTTCTCCGTGTGGAGTGAATGAATTACTTAAGTCTTTTACTTCTTTTAAACCCTATCATTTCATGCATTATGTGATTTCTTCTGTATCTAAGAATATGAATTTTAAAGAACGTTSGTTCGGTACATATAGTATACCGCCAATGAAATCTGAGCTTAAAGATCCAAAACTAAAATGGGTACCAAAATCCAATTGATTCATTTTTGCAGGTTAACCGGCATGTGTGGTTCTTAGACTCCGGTTGTTCTAAGCACATGATTGGTAGAAAATATCTTTTAGCTAATTTTGTTGAATCTTTTGGAGGTACGGTAAGATTTGGAAACAATCAATAAGCGCCTCCTTGGATATGGTGAAGAAATTTCTGGGAATTTAACTATTAAGAAAGTGTCGTTTGTCGAAGGACTTGGACATAATTTGTTTAGCATAGGTCAATTATGTGATAAAAATCTAGAAGTCTGTTTTAAAGCTAACCAATGCAGCATCCGAACTACTGATGGTAAGGAGCTCYTAGCTGGACTCAGAAGATCAAATCTYTACACGATTGACYTATCAAATACACAAGTGGATACTRATGTCTGCTTGATATCCAAGGCWTCYTTGAAGSARAATCTGYTATGGCATCGGCGACTTTCACACTTGAATTTCAAGAATCTAAACAAGTTGGTTTGTGACAACTTAGTCAAAGGCATCCCAGAACTGAAGTTTCATAACGATCATGTATGCGGTGCATGTGAGATGAATAAACTGAAGAAAGCTTCTCATAAGCTAAAGACAGAGTTCAATACCGAACGTCCTTTACATCTACTTCATATGGATCTTTGCGGTCCTATGAGAGTTCAAAGCATCAATGATAAAAAGAATGTGCTGGTCATAGTCGATGACTATTCCAGATATACCTGGGTTCATTTTTTGCGGTCTAAGGATGAGCAGCCGAGACAATTATTTCCTTCTTGAAGACAGTTCAAAATAATCTGCAACTTCAAGTTCAGAAAATCAGAACAGACGATGCAACTGAATTCAAGAACAACACACTCGGTTCATTCCTCGAATCCATAGGTATTACACATACATTTTCGGCAGCCCGGACACCACAACAGAATGGTGTTGTTGAACGAAAGAACAGAACGTTAGTGGAAGCGGCACAGACATTGCTTACATGTTCTAGTCTTCCATTATTCCTATGGGCTGAAGCAGTAGCGATTGCTTATTTTACCCAAAACTGCTCTCTTGTAAACAAAAGGTTTGGTAAAACTCCATATATAATAATAAATAAAAGAATACCTAACATCAATTTCTTTTGAGTTTTTTGGTTACAGATGCTTCATTCTAAATGACAAAGAGGACAGAGGGAAGTTCGTTGCTAAAGCTGATGAAGCAGTTTTTGTTGGATAATCGAAAGTGTAAACATATCTTTTGATGAAGTAATCGATGTGGCTTCTGAACAATTCAGTTTAGGACCCGGAATAATAATTAACACCTCGCGGAAAGCTGATCAACCTGAGACTTCTAATTCTGATAAAGCTGATTTAGATTTCTTATTTGAACATTTTATCAGGAATATATTTAAAAAGAAATCTAATCAGTCTAATGTTTTGTCCAGGGAAAATTCAACTGAACAACAGTTATTGGGTCCATCTCCTGATGTGCCTATAACTGAAACAGAAGACGAAACGGAAGTAGTCAATGAAGAAATAGAAATGGAAAATCCGAACAATCCCGTTTAGTGTGAAATGGGTGAAACTTCTGAAGTGCAAGAGGTGTTAGTCGAACAAGTTGATAATAATCCACCTTAATCAGATATTCAACCTATAGTAGTTCCTAATATTGAACCTTCACCTTCACCTGCTCCTATAAACTCCTCAATTACTTATACTAATCAAAATTCAGATCAAAGTTCTTATACTCCCCTACCTCATAGCAAGAAGTGGACCCGAAATCATCCAATACATCAAGTAATTGGTGATCTATCAGGACCCATTCGTATATGGTCTCCAACAGCTAATGAGTGTCTTTATTCCACATTCTTGAGTACTATTGAGCCGACTAAGGTTTCTGAAGCCTTAGCTGATCTGGATTGGATATTAGCAATGCAAGAAGAGTTGAACCAGTTCGAAGCACTCAAAGTCTGGAGATTGGTACCTCGTCCCAACAATAAGACGATTATCGGTACTAAATGGGTATTCAAAAATAAAAAAAGATGAAGATGGTGTTGTGGCTAGAAATAAGGCTCCGCTCGTTGCTAAAGAATATAATCAACAAGAAGGCGTTGACTATGACGAAACGTTTGCCCCGATTGCAAGGATTGAAGCAATACGAATGTTTTTTGCGTACACGGCACACAAGAGCTTCACGGTGTATCAGATGGACGTCAAGACAACATTTTTATATGGACTTCTTAAAGAGGAAGTCTATATCTCACAACCGGAGGGTTTTGTTGATCAGTCAAAGCCAAATCATGTCTACATCCTTGATCGAGTGCTTTACGGCCTTAAACAAGTTTCGAGAGCCTGGTATGATATCTTATCAGAGTTTCTGGTAAAGTCAGGCTTCTCGAAAGGTAATATTGACACAACCCTTTTCATTAAAAAGGAGAAGTCTGATATTATTTTGATACAAATTTATGTAGACGACATAATGTTTGGATCTACAAACCCCAAATACTGTAAAAACTTTCTGCCTTGATGGTTTCTCGTTTTAAAATGAGTATGATGGGTGAGATGAACTTTTTTTAGGTCTTCAAATTGAACAATTATCTTCGGGTATCTTTATCTGTCAAACTAAATATATTTTAGACATCCTGAAGAAATTTAATATGGTAAACTGTTCATCTATCAAAACACCTATGGCTCATGGAACGAAAATCCATGCTGATCCTTCTGGAAAAGCCGTTGATCAGAAAACATATCGAGGCACGATAGGTTCTTTGATGTATTTGACGTCTTGTAGACCTGATATAATGTTTTCAACACATCTTTGTGCCAGATATCAGTCTAATCCAAAGGAGTCCCATCTAAGTGCCGTTAAGCACATTTTCCGATATCTTAAAGGGATTGCTAATCTTGGACTCTGGTATCCCAAGGGTACTAGTTTTGAACTGACAGCTTATTCAGATGCAGACTATGCAGGCTGTATGTTGGACAGGAAAAGTACGACAGGACATCTACAGTTTTTGGGAGACAAGCTAGTCAGCTGGGCATCAAAGAAACAGAACTGCGTTTCCATTTCCACTGCCGAAGCAGAATATGTAGCTGCTGCAAGCTGCTATTCTCAAGTGCTATAGATGCAGACACAGCTCAGAGACTACAAGTTTTATTTTAATAAAATTCCAATTTTTTGTGATTCCAAAAGTGCTATTGCTATTTCATGTAATCCTGTTCAACACACTAAAACCAAGCATATAGATATCCGGTATCATTTTATTAAAGATCATGTAGAAAAAGGAACCATTGAACTGTAGTTTGTAAATACAGAATTTCAATTAGCTGACTTATATACGAAAACTTTAGATGAAAAACGCTTTGACTTTCTTGTATCTAAGTTAGGTATGTTAAATTTGAAAATTTGAATTTTTATTAAAAACAGTTCAATTTATTGAATTGTATTTAATTCAAATTCATTTAGTCAAATATATGTATTTTTTAAATACAAGTCAGTGTTTTAATTTTTTCTATCTGATTTTAAATTTCTTGATCGTGGGAATCTATATTTGAGGGGGAGTGTGAATTTTTTTTATCTGATCATATTTTGAGAGGGAGTGAATTTTATCTGTTTTGAACTAAAAGTTTATATTTTTCTTACAGGTATTTTGAGTATTATCTAATTTTTGAAAGATGTAGAGTTTAGAAATGTAAGTGTTTGGCCGATTTAGTCTAATCCGGACAACACTTGTCCGATTTATTGCAAATTTGGACAACAGTTGTCCGATTTAGACTAATCCGGACAAAAGGCTATATGATAAAATCTTACCCAGATAAGGTTAGATATACTTTACAAGGGATTGAGCGGATTTACAAATCGTCTAATTCATTTGACCGGATTCCTAAATCGCTTGTCGATTTTATTTTTTCAAGTCCTTAAATCGTTTATCTCTTGAGCGGTTTAATCTTTCATTTGAGCGATTTAGCTTTCTTCGTTGAGCGATTTATTCCTTAATCGTTTGAACCATGAGTGATTTATTCTTAAACCGGACAAGTCTTGACCGGTGTTCTTCTAAATCGCCTATGCCTTGAGCGATTTATTGTCCGGATAAACACTTAGTTGATTCTTATTCTATAAATCGGACACCTCTTGACCGATTTATTCTAATCCGGACAACACTTGAGCGGTTTAGAATTTGAACGGGTTTTGACTTTGACTACAAATATTCGATCCATTTTTTACTTTCATTTTTTGACTTTCACTCTTACTGTTCATCGTCTCCGGTTGTCTTCTCTGTTAAATCCCTCAATTACCTCAAGATTCTTCGAACCTTCATCTGTTTCTTCCCTATTCTTTATAAGGTTTACATTGTTCGATCTCTATGAATAATATTTCTTGTTGTTATTGACTCGATTGGAGAAATTTGGACTGTTTGAACTCTATACCGATCAATATTGAATCTAAAATCTTGAAATCTGATTCGAAATGTAATATGCTTAATAACCTCAATCAGACTTATCACAATTAATCGTTCTAATAAATCAAGTTTTTTAGGTTAAGTTTTCCTTAGAGTGGTCTTAGAATTTTGATTGTTTTGACCGGATTTCTCATCGGAGAAGGTGATCGGAGTTTACTCCGATCCACCTTAATCCGGTTGATGTTGTTTGGAATATGATTTTTTTTAGACTTGGAAATTTTTTTTTCTTTCTTTGTCATATCCGGTCACCAAATTTTTTTTTCCTTTAAATTTTTTTAAGTCATTTTTTTACTTTTTAAAATTGTTTAATTTTTTAGTGATTAGTATTTTTTAGAATTTTTTTTGTTTATTGTTTTGTTTTTTAAATTTTTTTAGTACAATTGTTTGCTTTAAGTTCATTTTTTTTACTTTAAATTTTGAGTTTCTTGAATAAATATGAGTTCTAATATTTTAGATTTTTTACAGGTTAATGGCAGACATAAGACATCAATCTGACGAGGAATCTCACGTTCCTTCGGTCAGATCCGAAAATATTCCAAACCACCCGCCTAACCAACCTATACCCTCCGAAACCCTATTTCCTCAAATAAAATACCTAACAATCATTCCTTCTCTTTTGTTATGCCAACTGAATACCCAATCATCCTAGAAATACTGAAAGGACACCCCATAGCCTACTCTTTATCAGCTAATACACCTGTTCCAATGGTGTATTTACAACAATTCTGGAGTACACTTACTTTGGAAAAAGACGGTGACACTATTTATTTTGAAGGGGAAGTTGATGAATATGTCAGTCGTCTGACATTAAAACCACTAAGAAGGATTCTTCGTCTGCCTGGACCAGGCTCTACTGGATTTGAGGATTTTGTATCAGAAGAACAACCGTGCTTAGACATCAAATGGTTAGGATACTCGGCAGAGTTGACTAACCCGACACAGTTCCAAAGACGATTCCTACCATCCATTTGGCATTTGTTGTTCTCAATTCTGAACAGATGCCTGACATCAAAGACTGCGGGGATAGATACTTGCAGTAGCTCGTTTCTCAAATTCTTTCATGGAATAGTCTTCTCGAGAAACTATGACTATGCTTTAGTCATATGGAATGAATTGGTGGAGCTTGTCAACGCAAAAAGATTCYCGTCTAAAGCCAGGAAATTTGTGCCCTTCCAGAGGTTTCTGCAACTTTTTATTAAGGCAATGATGAATGCTAATAAAGACATTCCGGCTAGATCAAATGCTGAAAAGGGGCCGACATTCGTCATGTTTAGAATTCGACAGTATACAGAAGTAGAAGATTTGGATTCTATAATGAAAATACCACCATAACTAATTGCCTTAGCTGATCAGACTGCTCAGTGCGTTATAGACTATAGGAGAGTGATAGATCCTATAGTTCAACCAGATCCGGTTGAACTTGCCCAGGGATCACCCCATGCCTCAGTTGTGAGAGAGGAGTTAGAGATAGAAGAGAGAGTTCAGGAACAGTGGTTACTTGAACAGGGAAGTGTGCTGAGGAGAAAAGAATTAGAGAGGGGTGAACAGGAGGGGGAGCATCTGATAGGCAAAGTAATTCATCTGACAGTACTTCTACAACTTCTTCAAGTTCGGAAGATACTGAAACCTACAATGATGCAGTTTCTGGTGATCATGATGATGATGATAATAATAATGATGACGAAGCGGACGACCGTGCTCAAACTATTTCTTCACAAAATATTCCAATTTGGAGCACTAGTTGATGATATAAATGACATTTTTCCAGAATTTTCAGCTCCACAGCCTTGTCCGAGTTTAAATTCTTTGTCGTTCAATGTTGAAGAATATGATGATTATGACCGTATTCTTCAAGACATTTCTATCGGAGAAGGAGATGAGGGAGTTTCAATTGGAAATGAAGAGAGAATGAGTGAAGGGGATGAAGAAGAATATGGAGAGGGTGTGAGTGGAGCACAAAATGAATATCAAGCTCATTACCTAGCCGAAACACATAACCAGGCACCCACATCTACTACTGACATTCATTCATTGAATGTTGGTATTGAACAAGACATAGCTAGCCCAGTTATGMAAATGCACACCCCACCCATCCACTCAACTGGTTCTCAACAACCAGTTGTTTCAATTGAACACGGGGATATAACACATTCGCTAAGTACTTCTCATTTGGAGAACATAGTTATTGAAACAAGTAGACCGCTGCCCCAGCCTATGTCATCGATTGTGTGCACCTCGAGTCTAGCGCCGATACACATAGGTACACACGAGTGTAGAGCATTTGTTGCTCCAAGTGCAGTTCTTAGTGAACTTGCTGGAACGACCAGAGTGGTGTCATTTGACATTTCACAAGGACAGGTCGGAAGTCCTACCAATGCTACTATCATGCCAACGTTAAACGTAGGCACAACAATTTATTCAACTGGTAATCTAAGTGATCTAGGTGTGAGCTTACCAGACTTTGTGTCAGGGGAATATCTGAACGGCGCCCTAAAGGTTGTTCAAGAAAATATGGATGCACAGATTGCAAGTCTGAAAAGACTTCTGAAGGGAAACCATCTGCGCCATCACCACCACATGTACCTGAGCCGTCGGTACAAGAACAAACGGTGGATGAACTTAAATCGTTGATGTATGCAAAATTGATGGCATCCCAAAATCCTGACACTGAAGATGCAGACTTGGTTGGGCTCTTAAGACAACAATTGGATGTTAACCCTTTCGTTAGAGCCTCAGAGTTTTTGACTTTTCAAGATGTGGTTACTTCTAGCTTCACAAAAGTTAGCAAGTTAATCACATCCAAAACCCAAGATCTTAAAAGTTCAATGGATGCCCTTGTTGAACGGGTGTCTACTTTGGAAGAAACTTGCAGATATCAGGCCATCTCTCATAAAAGAAGGCATGATGATCCGGATGATCCAGATCATCATGAGAGGGAGAGGAAGAGAAAGAGATTGGCTGAGACTTCTAAACAAGCTACAAGGGTTGAAAATGAGCCATCTACTCAAGATGTAATTGCTGAAGCTTCTGCCTCGGAGTCTGTTCGGGAAAGAATAATTGAGGCTATTGTTATAGAAGATGAAGAAGAAATGGAGACAAGTCCTATGATCGAGCCAATGGTTGAAAAGCCGACGGACTCCACAATAGGGACAAGGTTGTTATTGGACTTGTCTGCCAATGTAGGTTTCAATGATGTTTTTTTAATGTTCTGGGTGGAGAGCAAGATTTTGGAGAGGACATTGACAACATTGACGAGCCAACTAGGATTTACTTTGATTTTGAAGCTGATATAAATGATGAAGATCCAGCTTTTCCTTTTCAAGATGACCGTCAGATTATTCCAGAATCTTCCACTGCAGATGCAACTTGTGTATCAGACATCTCTGCTCCTAGAGAACATGTTGATCCTACAGAAATTTTCACAAAGAATTATGTACCATTTCACATCCAAGCAATTTTTCCAGGTTACGATAGAGAAAGGATCCGAGAGCCGTACTTGGAAGATATCTACTTCGGAATTTTTATCCGTCATCGTAAGGTTCTGAGCAGTGATAAAGTCCTTGGTATTCATCGGCAAACCAAATATTATCGTTTAAAATACAAACACCTTTTGAAAGCTAAGCGTCTACCTATTAGTGAAGTTCGTACCAAGCATCGGGTTGTCATAATTAAGTAGATCGATGCTCAAAGACTTCTGAGAATCTAGTATCCTGTCTTTACTGTGACTAGACAAGATGGACAAATCTGGAGATTCAGTGAAGCCGATTTTTCAAGCTTATATTTGGAAGATTTAGAGTATATGTACTTCGAGATCAGAAACATGACTAACAGAAAGGAAGGAGCTCTGATTGCTCTTGATGCTATTAAAAGATTTATGCGGTGTGATGTAAAGCTGGCTATGGTCATAGATGTTCAAATGGGCCTCGAAGACAATCAAAGAATCATCAACCTGAAAAGACCTAATCAAGACTTAGAAGATATTGATGCTTATCCTGTTTACATGATTCTCGAAAAGCCAGAGTTCGGAGTCATATATTTTGCTAAGCTTCAAGTGAAGAAATTTATGAGATTCAGTGAGTTGAACAAGTATTCAGATGGTACGATAAGGTTGGTAAGACGGGCGCTTGATTTGAAAAGGGTGAACAACGACAGAGCTGCAGAGTCAGAGAAAATGAGTTCCAAAGAAAGATATCTGTTGGTCAATGCTATAAATCTGCTCGAGGAGAAGATTCAGTACAGGAACGCTCTAAGGAGGTTAGAGAAAATTCTTGGACTTAGAAAGACAAAATTTATAAGAGTCCAAACTTGAATCCAAAGGGGGAGAATGTTGGGTTTAAGAATGAGTATTATTGTTGTATTCAAGTTTCTCCATTTCTTACATGCTTTTGTAATAGATTAGCTTTATTACTTCCTTAGTATAAATAGTATTTTCCTTTATAATTGTCATTATCAAGTCATTAGCAGATTGTAACCAGATTTAGAGCTGTAATTCTTTCTCTCAATCAAGAAAATTACATTTGGTGATCTATTCTTTCTATTCTTACATTCATTGTATTCTTGAAGATCAATATCATATTTGTATGAATTTTGGACTTCACAGAACAAGTGGGGATACTTGCTTTTCATAAAATCCTCTCTTTCCCAAGTGTACTCCGGTCCATGCCTCGAAGTCCAATGAACTTTTATAATTGGGATTTTGCTACGCCTCAACTGCTTGACTTCTCTATCCATGATTTCTATTCGTTTTTCAACAAAGCACAAATGATCATTAATTTGTACATCTCCCAACGGTATGACCAGTGTTTTATCGGTTAAGCACCTTTTGAGATTTGATACATGAAATGTATCATGAATAGCGCTCAGCTCTTGTGGCAGTTTTAACTTATATGACACTGGTCTAATTCTCTCAAATACTTCAAATGGACCAATATATCGGGGACCCAATTTACCACTTTTCCCAAAACGCATTAATCCTTTCCAGGGTGAGACTTTTATGAGTACTTTATCTCCTTTTTGAAACTCTAATGGTTTCCTTCAGTTGTCAGCATAACTTTTCTGGCGATCTCTTGCAGCCTTGAGTCGATCCTTGATAATTACAATCTTGTCAGTAGTCTCCTGGATAACATAAAGTCTAGTTAATTGCCGATCGTCAATTTCTAGCCAACTGAGTGGAGATCTGCACTTGCATCCATATAATGCTTCGTAAGGCGCACACTGAATACTAGCATGATAGCTGTTGTTGTATGCAAATTCGACTAACGGAAGGTGCATATCCCAGCTTCCACCAAAATCTATGGTCTTTGCGCTTAACATGTCTTCCAGAGTCTGGATTGTTCTTTCCGTCTGTCCATCCATTTGAGGGTGGTATGAAGTACTTAGATCTAGACGTGTACCCAACCCTCCTTGAAGTGATTGCCAAAATCTTGACGTAAATCGACTGTCCCTATCCGAGATAATGGARATAKGTACYCCATRCCGAGTAATGATTTCATTTATGTAAATCTGAGCCAGCTTCTCCATCTTATAATCTTCTTAGATCGATAGAAAATGAGCAGATGTCGTCAGTCAATCTATAATCACCCATATTGTATCATGCCCTTTCCCAATTCTGGGAAACTTTGTGATAAAATCCATTGATATTTGTTCCCACTTCCATTGGGGAATCTCGGGTTGTTGAAGTAGACCAGATGGTTTTTGGTGTTCAGCATTGACCATTGCACAAGTTAAACACTTGCTTACATACAGTGCAATGTCTTTCTTCATTCTAGGCCACCAATAGTGTTCCTTAAGATCCTTATACATCTTATCCGCTTGCGGGTGGACTGAGTATTTTGATCGATGGGCTTCATTAAAAATTATGGATTTAAGATTGCCAATCTTAGGTATCCAAACCTTGTCTCCCAAATAATATACTCCATCTGATTTCAGCTGAAACTTAGTCTCTATGTGGTGTAGGGTCTCATTCTTTAAATTCTCCTTCTTTAATGCTTCCTTTTGATCCTTGAGAATTTGTGCCTTCAGACTTGTGTTTACCATTGCTCCCAAAGCCCTCACCCTTGTTGGTTTCACTCTTTCCTTCCTACTTAGAGCATCGGCTACCACATTTGCTTTGCCAGGATGGTACTTAATTTCACAGTCATAATCACTAAGTAGTTCAACCCATCTTCTTTGTCTCATATTTAACATTTTCTGATTGAAAATGTGTTGAAGCCTTTTGTGATCAGTGAACACAGTGCACTTGGTACCATAAAGGTAGTGTCTCCAAATCTTAAGTGCAAATACTACGGCTCCCAATTCTAGGTCATGCGTAGTATAGTTCTTCTCGTGCACTTTGAGTTGCCTTGAGGCATATGCAATGACCATATCTTTTTGCATTAGTACGCATCCCAAGCCTTGATGTGATGCGTCAAAATATACCACAAAGTTTTCCGAACCTTCTAGTAATGATAAAATAGGTCCATTACATAACTTATTCTTAAGAGTCTTGAATGCCTCTTCTTGTTTTTCTCCCCAAACAAACTTCTTGTCTTTTTGAGTTAAAGCGGTGAGTGCTTGGGCAATTTTTGAAAAATTCGTAATGAATCGCCGATAGTAGCCTGCCAAACAAGAAATGGATGAATTTTCGTCGGGGTTCTTGGGGCTTCCCATTTCTAAATGGCCTCAATCTTTGCAGGATCTACCTGAATCCCTTTTTCATTAACCACGTGACCAAGAAATTGTACTTCACGAATCCAGAATTCGCATTTGGAGAATTTTGCGTACAATTTCTGGTTCCTAAGTAGTTCTAATATCATTCTCAAGTGTTGCTCATGATCCTTCTTACTGCGTGAATAAATTAGTATGTCGTCTATGAAAACGATTACAAATTTATCCAGGTATGGTCTGCAAACCCTATTCATCAGATCCATAAAAACCGCCGGTGCATTGGTTAGCCCAAATGGCATAACCAAAAACTCATAATGACCGTATCGGGTTATAAATGCCATTTTGGGGGTGTCCTCTTCTCGAATTGTCACTTGATGATATCCGGATCGTAGTTCGATCTTTGAAAAGTATACAACACCTTGAAGTTGATCGAGCAAATCATCGATTCTAGGAAGAGGGTATTTGTTCTTGATGGTCAACTTATTAAGTTCTCTATAATCAATGCACATTCGCATTGACCCATCTTTCTTTTTGACGAATAGAACCGGTGCACCCTATGGTGAGAAACTAGGTCTTATGAATCCTTTATCCAATAATTCTTGGAATTGACCTGACAATTCTTGCATTTCTGATGGAGCCAATTGGTTTGGTGCTTTTGCCACTGGGGCAGCTCCAGGGATTAAGTCGGTACTGAATTCGACTTGTCTTGGCGGCGGTAGTCCTGATAAATCCTCGGGAAATACATCAGGAAACTCCCGAACTACATGGAAATCATCAATATATTTCTCTTTGACCTTCTTATCAATAACAGGTGACAAAAATGCAACATAATTCTTCTTCAAGTACTTTCGTATGTTCATGCTTGATACTATCTAAATTTTCCGATCTGACTCGTCTCCTTCGATTATAATTGTTTCACCTCCTACTTGAGGAATTGGGATAATCTTTTCCGAACAAACTATTTCAGCTTGATTTTTGGATAGCCAATCCATGCTTATGACTATATCAAAACTTCCTAACTCAATCGGAATAAGGTCTATGCTAAAATCCTTGTTGGCTAAACTTAGTGTGCATTCCATGATTATGTCTCTAGCCTTAATATCTTGGCCATTGGCAAATTCTATTATATAAACTTCTTTCAACCTTTGGGGCTTTAAGTTAATCTTCGGTTTAAAATCTAATGATACAAAACTTCTATCTGTCCCCGAATCAAATAATACCAATGCAAATTCATTATTCAAGAGAAATGTACCTGTAACCATATTGGGATCATGCCTAGCTTCCTTTGCTCCAATCTCAAATGCTCGGCCCCGTGCTTGACTTTTTGGGTTTCCTTGATTAGCTGGTCGGCCTTGGTTAGCAGGTCGGCCTTGGTTAGCATTTGTTCCTTGTTTTCTCTTTGGGAAAACATTTCTTATATGGTCTGGACTCCCACAATCAAAACACAATCGCTTTTGGCAATCCTTTGCAGAATGACCCCCTCTGTGGCATCTTTGACAAATGATACAATTCCCCCAGTGCGGATATTTTCATTTATTGCACTTAGGCTTGCTTCCATGGTTTACCACCTGGGTCTATACCCCAAAATTTCCTACTACTTTCCTATTCTTGTCAAATCTTCCCCCAAATCTTTGGTTCCCATGCTCCTCCATCTTTCTCTTTCCTTTGGCGAATTCTCCGGACCGAACATCATTATTTATGAGTTTGGTGGCAATGTCTATTGCCTCCTGAAGGGTCTTTGGGTTTGCCGAGGTGATATTTCCTCGAATTTCTAGAGACAATCCCCAAATATATCTATCGATTCGAACTTCCTCGGGTGTCACCAGATGGCACTAAATTTGCTAACTCATGGAATCGAGCAGTATATGCAGCTATGTTTTCCCCTCTCATCTCATGGTTCCATAACTCCATTTCCAACTTTTGGAAATCACTTCTTGGACAATATTCGTCCTTAAGTAGTTTCTTGAACTCCTCCCATGAAAGTTGGTTGGCCGATTCCCTACCCCTAGTCTGAACTAATGTGTTCCACCATGTCAGCGCTCGACCTTGAAGTAAACATGCAGCATATTCTACTTTGTTTGCTTCTGTGCATTTCTGATATAGAGGACAGACTCCATACTCTCAATCCAGGTTAATAATCCTACGGCTCCCTCGGTTCCATACAATTCTTTTGGGTTGCAGGATCTGAAGGATTTATAGGTGCATTCTCGGGGTGTTCTAGGCTCAGAATTGGTTGGTTGGTTAGCGTTCAGACCTGCCGCTACCTGGCTGACAATATTGGGGAGTGCGGCCAAGAGTTGATCTGATACGAGTCGTGCAATTTCAGGGTTTTCTCTTCTTGGCGGCATTTTCTAGGGCCTAAGTCAAAAGGGAAACTCGTCATTTTTATGGCAATAACATTGATAATAACTTCTAGTCATCTAATGATGCAGATGATATTCATCTTGTGGATAACATTCAAGCATTTACATAATCGAACAGAATAATTTTTATATTCAACCATGGCTTGATGTAGATAAGCATTTCTCAAAAGACGTCATAAATTCATAGTTGTTTACAGCCCACCAAAACAAGATCTTAGGTTTCAATGCAAAAGAGTAAATATTCTATCACTAGTCAACATTTCTAGAGTAACATCCAACCGATCAGCATTCCTAGCATCAGCATCATCATCCCACTCACCACCAGGCACTTGTACAATCTCCTAATCTCCCGTCTCGTAGCAATGACGGCATCTGAGGTTCTCATCATACGCTGGTGGTGCATTTCCATCACATCGGATAGGTTGTTCAAAATGTGGTGGTGATATCCCAGCCGGGGCTTGAGAATTTGAGTATCTAATGTGATTCTCCGCACCCACTCTCGTTCAGCCAGATTCATGTCCTGAGTGTAAGATGCAGGTACTCCTTTCATTACTTGAGAGGTCCTGCTCCCATGCTGTGGTTGGGATGACTCCCCTCTAACTCTAGTGGAATTCTCAAAAGTCATCAGCCGAGGTACTGGAACACTTTTCCTAGACGTGACTCTAATCTTTGGACCATGAAAGGTTTGAGGTTGTAACACCCCAAAACCATACATTGCATATAACACATATTTCATATATCGAATACATGTTTTCCCATATAGGTCCTCGATACAAGAGTCTGTAATATAAAATACACAACCCAAAAATTCCAAAAATACATGCTCTTGCATCCTAGCATCTATGCTTCCAAAACAACTAAGCATATAGAGAAGTAATTCACATAACACTCTTTCCCTTATAATCATTACCTGCACACATAATTTGAGAACACGAAAATAAGGGTTAGACATGAATGTCTAGTGAGGTTCCCTTCTATGTAATGCAGGGTGAAGATCACCAAAACATTTATTTCAAATCATTCATCTTATGAAGTAAAATTAAAAACATACTGCCTCGATYCATCGGACCTCTGGYTTCAAACAACACTTAGAAAATATTTCGACAACCAGGACCAGAGCCCCTCTGGTCTATCTTCCAGAGCTTCTGGTCTTCACGACCAGAGCCTCTGGTTTCACTAACCAGACTTAGAATATAATTCGACATTCAGGACCAGAGCCCCTCTGGTCTCTCNCAGAGCTTCTGGTCTTCACGACCAGAGCCTCTGGTTTCACTAACCAGACTTAGAATATAATTCGACATTCAGGACCAGAGCCCCTCTGGTCTCTCATCCAGAGCTTCTAGTCTTCACGACCAGAGCCGTTGGTTTCACACCACACTTAGAATATAATTCGACATTTAGGACCAGAGCCCCTCTGGTCTCTCTTCCAAAACATTTCAAAACCTTTTCAAAACCTAAGACCAGAGCCTCTCTGGTCTCACTTCCAGAGCTTCTGGTCTTCACGACCAGAGCCTCTTGTTTCAAACCATACTTAGAATATATTTCAACACAGGACCAGAGCCCCTCTGGTCTCTCTTCCAGAGCTTCTGCTCTTCATGACCAGCGCCTCTGGTTGTACTAACCAAAACTTCACTTATATAAATGATCTTTAGATAAACTCTCAATCAATAGATAGCCTTTTTCATAAAACAAACAATTATAAAAAGTTCATGTTCGACCAGAGCCTCTGGTTGAACTAACCAGAGCTTCTGGKTCAAAAGACATGACCAACCAGAGCCCATCTGGTTCAACGCTTAACCAGAGCTTCTCTGGTCTGTTTTCATAAAAAGACTAAGTATAGAGATTCTTTTGAATTAACATTTAAAAACAAAGATTTAAAGCACTAAGCTTGCTTCTCAAAGATATAAAGCTTATTTTCCAAACTCATAAATTCATTAAAGATTTTGCAAAATGGATTAGTATCCAGTATCCTCTGATTCTATTATGAGGGTCAATGCAAGGTATAACCAGAGCTCCTCTGTTTCCTCATAATCAATGCTTTTACCCAAAGCATCAGCAGTCACGAATTATTTTATCTCCAATACCATCACATCATTACCATCATTTTTACTAAAGACAACATCTCTAAATCCTGAAATCACCAAGAAGTGAGAACTCCAATCTGTTGTAACTCTAATAGTTATAATGGTAAGAGTTAGGCGATGCCGAGAACGTCCCACCTTATATCCTCTAGATTATTTCCTTTGCATGATGTTCCACCCTTATATCCTCCTGCTCATTAATATGAAGTAGTTCATCCAAAGACAGACCTCAGT